>NC_029805.1:310000-332500 GCF_000393655.2 Nicotiana sylvestris
CAACTTACCGGTGATAGTCGCAGCACCAGGAGCTTTCAAGGGAGGGGGCCAGGATCTCTAGTTCTGTTCTGGAATCAAAACTAAAAATCTAACTAAATAGGCAGCGAGCCGTTCAGATGAGACCCGAAGACCAGGAAGAATAAATAAGCAAAGGGAGGGGCTTCTTCCTTCAACAGAGGTAATGCTTATTCTTCTCCTTCCTGGTACTCTTGAATAAGGCAAGGCTTTTCCCTATTCCCTATCAAAAGCACTTTCAGTAGAAAAATGAATTCGTCTCAAATCAAAAGAAGAAGACTCCGCACCTTCAACTAATTCAAGCAATTCAGTCAGTAGGAAAGTCATATCACTGAACATTGGATTATATACAACCTCGTGAACATTACAACCAATCAATCGAGAGTCTTCTATACATTTAGAAACTTTCTATTTATTCCCGAACGCACAAGAAAAGGTAGAACCTTTGGGAGGTACTTTCGTTCTACTTTACTATAGCTGTTTTAGATCTGCCGGTCGCTCTCTTGCAAGTGTGAGTCTAGCTCCCTCTCCTTGATCTCTTCTTTTTGTTTTTAGCCGGATTTGGCCTTTTAGCCATCCCTTCGATCAAATAGAGCTTCCTATCCTACGTTTTTCTTTTTTTCCCACGGTAGCGATATTCCTTTGCTACTTCTTTCCTCGGCTAATGGAAAAAAATCCTTCTTTTTACCCTGTCTGGCGCCATCCATCTCCAAATAGTAAATGCGCTGCTGAGCTCAGATGTCCGCTCGTCTGGCAAGTTGGCAGCAAGCACTTCCTCCCCTCTTTGTGTGGAAAAGCTTCTGAAAGCCTATTAGTTAGTATTAGTAAAAAACCTAGTTAAGGGGTCCGTAGTTGTCGCAATCGCTCATTGGTCTTCACCTCAAGTGCTTTCTTCAATGAGTCCAAGTCTGCCTTCGCGGATAAGAAATCAAGGACTTGTCGGTAGATCAGCTAGCTCGCGCTCTAGTCTTTCATTGATCTTTTCTACCCCTCGCTCTATGAGGATGCGCGCCTATCCAGAACGTGCAAAGTAAAATAGCGGTAGATCAACTGGGTATAGATCGACACATAGGCTGCTGGCAGAGTGGGGGGCAGAATCACACAGCAAGAAAGCTTCCTGTCAATCCAAAAATGTTAGAAAGAGAATTAGATCTAATCTCGTCAAGTGGGCTTATTCAATTTCTGAAGTTAGATTGAAGATTGAGAAAGCCGGCCAGTAGTGCCTTTAGCGAATGCGTTCACGAGGCCGGTCCCCGGTGGCTAAGAAGCTTGATCACTTTGTTGAATAAAGCAAGTTGACGTGATGATCGAATCTGGGTGAAGTGTCGCTACTTGGCCCAGCGTTATCGAGAAAAGGTTTTGTTTCCTTAGTCTTTCTTGTGCACTTTTTTTAGTCTACTTAGTCTATCTGAGTGGGCTTGGTTGGCAGGGTCAGGGTCTTTCGCATTCTTATCTAAAAAAGAGTAAGAGGGCGGTTCCCTCAATTGTGGCATCGCCTTCATCATCCCTCGGACAGGTTGATGAGCTTTTGGACAATTCGATATGAGCGAACTCCAGAAGCATCAGACCGTCTGTAATGGCTCGTCCCTAGTGCCTTTGAACGAACTGAAAGGCCTCTCTTCAACTCCCTCTGAGGTTTGAACTGCCAACCAACTCTTTCGACTGCGAGTCATCAAAAGAATGAATGACCACTAGAGGGGGAAAGCGATAGAAATTGGTTCCCTACGACGTCTTCTGTCTTCGCGCTTTCTAAAAACCCCCCTAGCCTTCCACGCAAGCTGTAGTACCCCCGGGAATCTTTTCAAACCTTAGTCAGGGCTACTTGAAGATCCTTTCATCTCTTCTTTCTTTGTGTTGAGAGAGAGTCGCCAAAAGGCTCATTCCAGGAGTGAAAGAGAACCTGGCTTGCTTAGCAACCAAAGCTAGCTTACTAAGGAAAAACCTGTTAATGGGAGACCCTTCTTTGCCGGGCCGGGTACTTCTCCTTTATCCCTTGCCTTGCTTTTTTGCTCGGCCACTCTCTGTTCTTAAGTAAGGGTTCCCCTCTCTCAAAAAAAAGAATATGTTAATCGTTACCGATACCAGGCAGAGTTGCTTTTCCTTGCTCCAGAGGAGATTGGTATTGGTAGAGTCGCATTCAACCCCGTCTTTTTGCCCTTTGGCTGGTAATCACATCGGCCATAAGGTGGTCTATCACCCCGGTTGGGGAGAAAAGCTTTTTTGTTGTCGGAAAATCCCTCTCCGCTTTATTAAACTCTTCTCTTAGGCGAGAGCTCACTCAATTCCTTTTTAAACTTTCGCAAAGCTCTCCTTTCCTTAGAGTGAGTTGGTTTTGAATGAAAGCAGGTTTCATCCTGACTTTCATCGGGGACAGGTACGGGGTCTGGGTCGGTCGATACGATGAACGGGAAATCAAAAAATCTTGCTTCATTGAAGTCCCTCATGGAAGAAGAATTGGCTGATGTAGAAGGCTTATTTGTTATCGTATCCACCACATAGTTTACATACTCAGACAAGCTGACTCCAGCGCCTATAGTAATAGTCATACTAAAGCTAAAGAGATCCCAATAGTCAATCCGCTACGCCCCAATGTTGTCAACGAACAATCACCTTGCCTTACTAATATATTAATTTTTTCGCATTGTCTTCCTCCAACAGGAAGGAGAGCAGCTGATTCTAGGGATGCCCATTTGTCCACATCAAAAGGAAAGGAATCAGTCCGGCAGCAAGAGAGGAATTCCTCTAAGCCGTATCATCAATGTTAATAGCATTTATCGATGCTTCTCCACACTGTCCTGGTCTCACGATGTGGATTCGAACCACTGCTTCTCCTTATTGTCGTGAGTGGGTCTGTCGTCCTCCTCATTATAGTCCTCCTAGAATCCAGAGCATTTCGTCGAAATACATCCTGTCTTTTCACCTTAGTAGTCCTATGCATAGTCAGTACTATAGCCCCAATCATGGCTACTAATAAAATAAGACTAGAAACCAAAAACCAGACGAAATAGTAGGTATAAAGTAAATTGCCCAATGTTTCCAAATTAGTCCAACTTCGTACCTTTCCGGCATAAACCGTATATCTCAGAGAGGTCGTATTTCTTTGGGTTGGTAGTAATGGAATGCTTTCATTATCTAAAATAAAGAACATCTCCCACCAAAAGAGCAGTCCAATAATACCACTCACAGGTAAATAGCGCAATACTTCTTCGTGAATCTCCGCTATTTGAATATGGAACATCATAACAACGAATAGGAATGAAACGGCTATAGCTCCTATATAAACTACTGGGAAGATCATAGCGAAGAAGTCGAGACCTAACAAAAGAAGTAAACCTGAAGTGTTGCGAAAGACTGGGATGAGAAACAAAACGGAATGTACCGGATTTTTAGCACGTACAACCATCAAACCAGAGACCAAAGCAGGGCTCGACAAAACAGAAAGTATCATAGTACGTCGTCCTTCCCTGAAATGGAACTTTCATGCTGGAGCAAGAACTAGCATGAAAGTCGATCTATTACGACCAGCGCGGTTGTTCCTATTTCATTTTCTTCTTCCAAGCCCTTCTTAGAAAGCACTCACTGAGTTACTTACGGAATCTCAAATCTCTCTCGACGCCGAGAATTATTTATGTGTCCAGGTCGATTAGAGGTTCGGCTTCCTTCTCCCCCACCTTTTAGCCTTCTGGACCCCTGAAAAAAAAAAAAAGAAAGCTGAAATCAAAAAGAAAGAAGAGAAATTGGGCCATCTTTCCCGAGAGAGGCCGCCTTCTCTCAGGCCAGCAGTCTTCTACTTCTAGTCGACTGCTCTATGACGGGCTTCCCTCTTTCCTTGGCTCTGCTCGCTCGTCTACGCTCCGACCCAGCAAGTAATAATTGAAAAACGATGTTTCCTTGCCTGCATTAAGATTTAAAACTTGTCGTCAAAAAAAAGGCAATCAATCAGAATCAAGAAAAAATATGGAAATAGTGAATCAAGATCTAGATGGATCCCTATCTTTATCTCTATCCACGGAGATACCTATCTATATGGAGAGAGATCTATCTATGAATCGGCCTAGACTATCCTCTATCCGGATAGATATGTCCCTATGAGCGACTACGCCGATCTTTATATGTTTTGGCCACGTCCCTTTCCGCTCCGAAGAAGAAGGTTTGGATCTTTCAATCTTATGTCGTGAGGTATGTGACCTATGTTAGGTCCATAAGATACCACAGCTTTTGGTGTTCTATGATTCACCTCCGAATAATGAGTAGGTAGTTCGATCCTTTTTATTTTGATCTTTTTAGTAAACTGATGGGGGGATGCGGAGCAATAGGTCGAATTACTATATAAAGAAGAGTTGTAAACTATAGGACTTCTTGTTCGAGTAGGAATATTTCGGTTTTTCTCGTTCCTTCTCTTCGATAAGAATAGGGATTTGAAATGATACAAATTCCTCTTCATTCTGTTGTGCTCAGCGAAAGAACTGCCTAAGCATACTTTTTCGGATCCAAACTTCTTTGTTCTTTCTAAGTCTTCTTCTTGCATAGAAGAACGCAACTGTTGCAAAAACCGGGATTTTAGTAGTAGGCGGCATCCCCTCTTAGTTTTGAGTAGGCGGAACCATTCTGTTTTGGTTCTTCTCCACGGGTGATCCAGGAATTTTCCTATTATTTTTTCAACTGAGATTTCGATATAGAAGGATCTCTTTATTTCTTCACCGCGGGTTCTCGCATCATTTTCTTGAAAAGATATTATATCACCGTGGGAGAGTTTAAAATGAGTAATGTTAACCATTCCATTATTCACACAAACCCTTCGATGACTTATCGGCTGCCTTGCTTGAGGAATAGTTTCACAAAAATGGAGACGAACCGGGATAACGTCCGATCTTGTTTCTGGATTGAGTAGAAAAGGGATATATGAAGTTCGTTCTCTTCCTCTGTGCATCTCTGTGATGGGTAAATCTCCATAAAAAAGGGACAACTTTCGTGTAGTTTGTGATTGGATGTAACTGTTAAGATTTTCTCTAGAATAAATCTTTCTCTTAATAGATCTCTTCTTGTTCCTCAATCTTCGGAGAATACGGCGTTGTATTATTGTAAGTTCTCTGTTCCAAACATTTCCTGAAAGTAGACGACAAGTTTTAAATCTTAATGCAGGCAAGGCATATCTCGTTGAATCAGTCTTTTTCGCCACATCGCGTATAACGGGAATCGAACCCCCTCCGCTGCTGGCGGGCAGATGTATAATGTACTACTTCGATCCAGCAACTTGTTAGGAGTAGGTTTTGGCTTGCCCCTTTCTTCTTATTAGTCAGATAGGTTTTCCACCCTTTCCCCTTTTAATATAATAATAAGGTAAGCTTCCAAAGCTCCTTTCTTCAGCTGGTGCGCAGGAGCACACTTTCGTTTTCCCCTTTACAAGGGGCTTTCATGAATAGGGATTTCCCGCCAGCAGTCTTCTCTTCCTATCACTTCACTTCGTTCTAGAAATCTGATCTCACCGGGCCGGGCGAAGGGGAAGGAAGAGATGGGTGGTCCGGGAACAACAACGAGAGAGGGCTCGTAGCCCCCCCTCTCACTCTTCCCCACGCCTATTTGTTCACCCGAGATGCAGAACTCTTTTTTTTTTTTTTTTAATGAATAGATAGAGCCATGATACATTCCGAAATATTGTAAAGGTAAATAGACTCTTTTCGCCCCCTTTTCGATGTCTGCCTGAGGACCTATGTTAATGTTTTGGAAAGGGGATGTTCGCCTTTTGTAACAAATAGACCCACGATACGGACTAATATATGTTCTTACCCGTAAGCATAAGTAAGATCTATTCATAGTTGGTCAGTCCCCCACGGCAGGGCTTCTCGCTTTTCATGAATGTGTCTCCCCCTCTGCTTATGTGAGTTTTACCCGCCTTTTACTCTGCTTGCTTCTGACTCCCTATGAGCCCTTACTTTTTCGGAGGGTCGGCGGGACATGGGAGCCTCAGCTCATGCATCGGTTTACCGAAATAACCTCTGCTCTCCCACTTCCTTCTATTCAAAAGGCGAGCAGCCCTTAAACAAAAAGGCCTAAGAGGGTTCTTCTTTATATATTACATAAGCCCTTAAAGTAGGTAGCCCCGAAAGCCGAACTCAGCAGAGTGGGTTTTGGCTTGCCCCTTTCTATCTTATTAGTCAAACCTAAACGTCCTTATTTCAAAAAACAGCGCTAACACCCTATCTATAGTAAGGGGCCTTTTCAATTCAATCTCCCACTTGATTTCGGACAGTCAAATATAAAGACTCTTTGTTAGCTCTTCGTGCCTCCTTGACTTCTCAAACTGAACTAAGACTGTCCAACTAGAGGTATAGCCGGAAGGAGCTCTTTTTGTATTGAAAGTGTTTTCAAATAGCAATCCATCGCGTCGGTAATAAGACTTAGAGTAAACGAACGATTCAAGCTCCTTACAGAAGGCAGTTCAGCTTGATAACTCGATAAGCTGTATTGACAGAACAAAACCACTCTTTCAAAGGTGGGATCAATCCCAACCTATTCTTCTTAGCCTAACAGTCTATTCGTGGAAGTAAATTATCCAAAAAGTCTCCTTACTAGACCTAACATCCTGTCATCGCTTTCAGATACAAGGAAGTTGGACTAGTTATTAGACCAACTATCTCACGCTCTCTCTCTCAAACCCAGCCAAAGGAGCACATCTAGTTGAAAGACTCTCATTCTTATTTAGAATGGGAAGATCTTTCAGTTCGTAAAAGCTTAAGCTTAAGAGCTTTATCCATAAGTAATGAGAGGAGACTTTTAGAAAACCCTCATGCCTTCTCTGGAGACAGAGATCTTACTGCTACCTCCGAGTCTGACAATCTAGTCTTCTAGGCTTTTCGCTTTTAGAATCCTCTTTCTCTCTGATCCTTCGTGCGTTCTTTATCCTATTCCGATTCGATTTAGCTTTCTTTTAGTTGCTATATCTTTATTTTGAAGAAAGGTGGATCTATAGGGGAAAGGATAAATATATAGTATCAATAAGAAGATAGTTTGATTTTCTTGTTTGCACATGTGTATTGTCTAATCTATGAGAATCAAGCTTTTCCCCTTCCGTAAGCGCATATAGGGAAGTGGGCCCTCGGCTATTGAGAGGACTCCTATTGTCTTTCTTTTATTTACTGGAGTTTCTTGTTCCCGCGCCCCCCTGGTACCGAGACCCCCGGTAATCTCTTGCAGGGCGCACAAGGCCCTTAGTCTTACCTCATGCAGTTTCTGCTTTCTTGTTGGCTTGGCGGTGCTTTCCTTCCTCTGTGGAGAGAAGACAGAAAAAGGATGTTTCCCCGCTTTCCGTCCGTCGTGTATTCCCCCTTATGTCTTCTGTAAGAACGAGAGGGATGGGCTCCCCGCTAACACTTTTTCAGATATTCCCCCTTCCAAGGACGCTTTCTCGAGCCTTTTTCCCTCATCCCTTTTGGTTTGGGGACGACAAGTACTTCGTCTCGAGTAGGACACCGGTGATCTCTACATTCACCTATGTAATTTCGAAATCTGCTTTCAAGCAGCTCCGTTTTCTAAGGGAGAGTGGACTAAAAAAAGGAGAAGCGTCATGCGTCATGCTTTTGTAGACCAGCTAGTATACATTAAAGAAAGTGGCTTCCTCAATTAAACTAGCTTCCTCATCTTCTCTTCCCCCCAACAACTTCACTCCGGAGGAATCGCATATTCTTAAGCGAGAAGATCAGACTCTTATTATTGAATTTCCATTGTTTGCACGTAATAGCTCATTCTCTATATTTTTTTTATGCTCAATCTTTCTGTTTTCCTTTTTCAGTCTAAAAGGAAAGCGAAGTGACTATCATCGGATAGTCACGAGCGCTTAGAGGTATGAAGTTAAGCGAATCTTACTATCTGAAGGAGCTTAGCTTCTTAAAGGACTCTTAATAAAGAAAGCTTTTTTGAAGAAAGCAATTCAAGTAGGGCTTGAAAGAAGCCAGGCGATCCGATCAGAAGATAAAGAAGATAGACGAGAAGATAAGGGGCGAAGGACTTTTAGAAATCCGATCGGTGTAAACATGATATTAATTAGTCTTTGTCCTTTCTTAAGAGACTCCGGACGCTCCTTGTCCTAAGCCCCAGGCATCCGGTTACCTTTGCGGATCTCCGCCGCCTGCTTTTGCGCTATTGTTACTTACGACGTCTCTTCTCTTACGCAATTCCTGACTAGTCGTAGTTTTTCTAAGGACCGGAATAAGAGGTTTCGGCTTTTCGGGGTATTTAACATAACTAATAATTCTTTATTGGAAAAGTTTAAAAATTTCAAACAATTTTGATCGGTATTCAACTAAGGGCCCCGTTAAGTAAGATGGGAGCCAATACAAAGCTAACAAGCGGGAACCCTGATCTAGACACAGTAGGATCAATTGAGTTAGCAAATCTAATGTGCGTACAAGCATCTTTTTCCTTTTATTTTTGAATTTGGCACTATTTAAATAAAAAAGAACCTACAATAAGGTTTTCTTCCTTAAACACTAACCCGGCCAAGACTCACCAATAAGGTAACTCCGCCCTGTGTTTTTTGGATCAAATCCGGTGACAATTCTCCACTCATGTCCTTCCAGAGCTGGGTAAGTGATCTTCAAGGGCATCTCCCCGATCCATTCTTCCCAGCGCTCCTCAATCAGATCCATAACTGCTGTTGCTTGTGCAGGAGTAACTAGAGAACTTAAAATTGCAATAAAGTTGTCAACTAAGAAAGACCGGAAGTCCATGCGAGCCGGGCTGATATTAACCAAAAAGATACCCTCCTCGAAAGGGCCTGAAATCAAAGACCCAGTCAGGGATAGAGTTGAGAATGACATTAAAATTGAACAACTGTGTAGGAGTACTAATAAGTTTTGTAAGGGTATAGTTTATTTAATTGAGTGAAATTAGGCCAGTAGTCTTTCTGAATGTGATAGCTGAGAACTGTGATTCTTCGCTCGATCAATTCTTGCCATCACGCTCTGGCTTTAGCATCTGCCGAGCACATCTAAGCGAAAAATAGAAAAAACTGGATTTCAATTGGATACCCTTTTTCTCTGTTCCAGGTACAAGTCAAGTTGAATTTACAAAAGAGAATTCAGTGTTAGAAGTATTCAAATCCATAAATTCACTACGAAACAAGGCCGGAACCAAGCCCTAAATTTGAGACTTTGGAAAACTGCAAATAGTAAACTTAAACTATCAATCATATTAATATTACATCCATCTCCACATAGAAGTGTTGGAAAAGAAAGCTATCTGAGAGGCAGAGGTTGACTATAAACTTCATCTCTCTCTGGACCTCAGGGAGTTTTTCCAGAGCTGAATTGCGCGTGCACTTCTGCCAGAGCAGAATCACGTGTGTACTTGGTGTATAACCTCAGCAGTATCTTCCATCAGAACCCCAAATCGGCAACGAATATGTCCTTTAGACTTTGCTAGAAATGGCCGAACACTAAAAAATAGGTGGAAAACCAGCTTAAGCTGGTTGTACTTTTAAGTTCGTTCAATTCACACAGGCAGGGTGATTGAGGTGCGTGCTTCGCAAGTTTTTTACTTTCTTCACACAACAAAACAAAGGCATGATAGTACTGTACTCAACTGCTCGTGCCGTATGGCTCTTCTACATTATATAATCTATAATATGTTCATTCATACCAATATACCTGCTAAAAAAAACCAATAAATTTTCAACCCCTCTCACAGTCATCAAACCTGCAACACCAAATTCCTCTCCGCCCTCTGCTCGGCAACGCAATTCCCATGCTCACAGCCAGTTAGAGCAAAAAAATCCACCCCCGTCTTTCTCTTAAAACTCACCTCAGTCTCGTAAATGTCCTTCCCAAATCCTAGCGTAAGGTGTATGATCCGCCGAATCCATTGCTGACTTCACCACGATCGATTAGGTGAAAGGGTTCTGCAAAGTTTGTTTTTTCATACAGGCAGCGTGGTTATAGTACTCATATTGTGCCAGCCATGCAATTCGTACTGCATTGGCAGAATTGCTATACACTCTATAAAAAGAGGCTCGATAAGCCTTCGTGCTCTACAAAAAAAAACAAAAAACAGAAATTTTCTACCAGTGTATATCGAGAAGCCATGGCCCTCCCTGCTCAAATTCTCGACATTCCCCAGCGACTTGCTGAAATTAACGTTGAAATACAAAATGTAGAAAATTCTCTTCGAAAGACTCGAATAATGTTAAATGGTTTCTTGAGGCATCTTCGCTCCGTGAACCCGGCTGCTATTGAAGCCCGAATGGAAGCAAGCCGTCAAAGAATTAGGGAACTAGAAGAAAGACTCCAGGGACTACGCCAGGAGCAGCAGGCACTGATCGTGGAGGCAATCTTCCTTGGTGCCCGAGAAAACTAAAAGAGTCCGTCGACTCTTTTTAGTTTTAGAAGGTTTCAATAAGTGTCTTGAGACATTTGTTTTCATGTCTGGTGTTCTTTTTTTTTTTAGTGTAGATCTACTCCGGTGCCTACTGGAGATAGACTCCTATCTATGCTAACTATCTTTGTTTGGTTTTCTTTGTTATGTTTGCATGTATAGTATGGTAAAACCAAAAGTGTAAAATGTTTACCACTTAATGCTATGCTAATAGAATAATTAAAAAAGACTTATTCCCTAAATGACTACTCTAACTTTGTCCAAAAAAACTGGAATACGAATGAGATCCACAATGCCATCATTGTATGGCCGATAGTAGTACAGTAAATGACGCCTTCCTCTTCAGCGCCACGCATAATTGGCTCGCGTAAAGGCAGAAGAAAGAAAGCCCGAACGAAAGAAAGCTGACCAGGAGTGCCAAACCACTCTAGTATCTTCACCCTTGCACCCCCTATGCTATTATACTTGGACTAGGGGCCTCCTTCCCTTGTGCTTTTATACACATGGAAGTACCTTTTCTTATCAATTCGCCTTCATAAAAAAAAAATAGTAAAATTTGGTGACTACTATTTTAGTGTTCACCCTCTCATCCCAAACTTACCCTTTTTCCACGGAAGCCCTCCCCTCACTTTATTGTTCTTCATGAGTGGGAAGAAAGCAAAATCTTTCTTATCCAATACCAATCCGGGAATACTAGGCTAAGCATGTAGCCTAGCCGCTTCACTCGTCAAAAACAGGCTTAGTTGAATGGTACTAACTAAGAATGCTATTGGATGAGGAAATTTTTACTCCGGAAGACCTGGAAAGACGGAACTACTTTCGGCGGGTCCTTCTATTATCTCCTTCACGCTACCAAATCCGAACTAATGAGTGCCTGTAGCAGCATTGAGTGATCCCCTTCTCCGACACCGATACCCTAGGGATTACATATTGTGCCAACTCCCCTCTGCTGCCTCGCTCTACAACCGGATACTTTTCTTGGCACTGGTTGAATTACTTGGAACCCTAAGAAAGGATCGACTGTCTCTCGCTTTACTTTACCGGTAAAGCATTTCTTGCTAGATCGGATTGAGAGTGACTTCTTCCGCTGACTAAGGTGTTTCGTTTGTGCGTTTGCAACATCCGAAAGGAAAGCCGTCTCTCTTCCATTCGGAGCAAGCATCGTAATCGTACCGCTATAAAACAATCCATAGGAAGCGGAGCAACCTCTACGTATTGCCCATTCGCCATCCTTGGTGAGTCCGGTTTTCTGTGCTACGTTATTCTTAGATCCAGCGAAATCATTGGTATTGGTTTCAGAGTCCACTGGCTGTCTAGAAAGCCGATTGTCAACTTGAATGTTTACACAAGAATCTCCAATCCAAGCCTCTTTTGTCAATCCGGGGCAATACGAGTGGCATAAGCTATTTCTTATAAACAGGCTTTCGAGAATAAATTGGAGGACTACCGATTGATTGACCCCGGAAGTAAAGAATGACGGTTCGACGAGCTCTTATTCGCCCCTGGCGGACCTGTATACTCTTGTCCTGTTGGGTATAAAGGACACGGGGAGCTGCCTTGGGTATCTCCGAGGACTTGAGCTAAGGGATTGTTTACTGAACGTCCCATACTTTACCTATCATTCGGTGAAGTGCCCCCTTCCATTTCTTAGGTAAGAGGAATCTACCCGTAATGCGTGAACCAGTGCCCTTTTCTTTTGTACTAATCAACTATATGAAATATAGAAAAGAAGGTCTTCAATCTTCACACTTATGCGTGTTTGGAACATTTTGAGGTCAGCTTTGAGTGGTTGATTTTTTCCAACTTCCATATCAATTATGGAGAGAGAGAGATCGAAGGTCTTGTCGTGCGTCTTGGAGCGAATAATTGCTTAAAATAAAGGCCGTTAAGGTCACATTGACATAGAATAATACGGATTAGCTCGCCCAGTGAGAAAGGCCCTGACCCTGCCAACCAAGTATCAAAAAGAAAGAGAGAAAAATCGGATATGAATAAGGGATAGGCAAGTCCCATTCAATCGATTCCTAATTCAATAGGGGAATCAAACATTTAACTATTTACGATGTCTCCCGCGGGGACGGAAATCAAAATCGGGCAGGATTCGCTCAATCAAAGACAGTTCAATTCGATCTTAGCCGATCTAAGGTTTACCGTCTCTCCGGCCCCGTTTCGGTGCACTATTGGAGAGCTCACTGGGCCCGCCGCTTTCTCAATCGAAAATGGAAACTAGCCTACTGAACGATTCCATCTATCACTTACGTCATTTCTCAAGGTCAGAAATCTCTAATTTATAATTTAAGCATGAAGTCATCGTTCCGTCATCCAACATGCTTCTATCTAAGTGATTTCATACCTTACTACTCCCCTCCGTCACCCTTCTAAGCTCCTTTGCCCTATGCCTTTAGTCTGCTTTGAATGATCCTTTCACTCTTCGAAGGTGAGCGAAGTACTTCGAGGGATTATATGGAAGGAACCTCTGCTAAGAATGGAATGCATTGATTTGGGGCACTTCTTCTCCTTATTTAGCTTTCAAGTGGGAGAGGACTTCCATAGAGTCATTTATGTTAACCCCTGCTTTGTGGTACTATCTCAGTCTAAGGCTTTGGGAGCCTGCATTTGTGGGAGCTGAGGCCACATTCACTACCATCGCAGTCTGGGTCCAACTAGGAGGTCTTCCCATTGAATTCTATTACATACATGACCACATTGAATAGGCTAGGAAAGGAAAGGAATGGAATCTTCGCGTGGACAAAGAGAGAGAAGAGAGGGCTAGGTCAACCTTATGGATAGCGTAGCGTAAGGACGGGATAGGAAAGAGAAATGCTCAATGAAGCGCTCAAGAGAAGGGTGTAGGGCGTTGAGCAGGGCTAGTCAGCGCCCCGAAGTACACAAAATACCGGCTGGTACAAAGCAGGTCAGGAAGCTTGACATGACAGAAGTTCGAGTCGAACCAGACTAGCAGATAGTGGGGCGATTGGTAGTTCGGGCAGTGGAAGGGCTTGGAAGGCAGCTGTAAGGGATTGAAAGCGCGTAGTCCCTCGATTCAGGGATCGGTAGCGTCTTCCTCGGTCGGTAGGTGGGCATGAATGGAGCTTCCAGGAGTTAGTGCATTGGATTCCTGGGCAACTGCATCTAGTAGAGCTGACTGAAGACCAAAGCAATCTCCTTTCTAGTCTAGTCTAGGCTTCTAGCCTTGGAAATGAGTCCTTAAACTCCCCTAGCTGCATTAGCGGTCTTAGCACTTTCCCTCTTTTTTCGGACGAGTCAAGCAAGTCCAGGAAGAGTGAATCGTCGAATAGGGGGAAGTAATATCACGGCAAAAGCCTTTTGGGTCGGAAGAGCAAGCTTCTTCTTTTCGATCTGGTAGGAGGGGAAGGAGGACAGAGCTTTCGATTAAGCATTTGTGTGGGTCTAGCTCTGCTTTCTAAGGGCTTCTTTTCTTAGCTTCACCGGCTGGAAAGATAATTCATGTGCATCAACAAAGGTCTAACAGTTTCATTGTAGGCACATCTTTCTCTTAGTGAAAGCCGCGTTCACACAGCCCTATGCCCCCCCCTTGTGGTATTCATCCGGATTTCTCTGTCCCAAGCCGGTCTGTTCACAAATCTCGGATGTTACTTTTTTGCACGAATCCGACCTTTTCGGGGTTGAAGGCGTAAGCGCAGCTATTAAATAAAATCCGCATCTGCTATTGACTCGTCCCGCTTGAGGTTTGTCGAAGATAAGTATCAAGTCCTCTATGGCTGAACTAGACTAGATTTCGAGGATGAGTAGTGGATAAAAAGTCATCCCGAGGTATACTCACAAACTCTTTCACGAGCTGGACTCGAACCAGCATCTCTGGGAGCAAAAGACAGGCCCAGAGAACAACCTTTCATTTTGATCGTGACAAAAAAAAGAAAGAAGAGAGGGAACTTGGAGTTGGCGCCCACATAACGGATTGCTTGCTTACCAAGCCATCCTGGCTTTCACTCCTCCAGTTAGATTATTCTGCTTTGTCTCACCCAGGCGGCCTACCCGCTTTCCTTTCGTTCAGCTGCCCTCAACCGCGCCATAGGGACTTCTCAGTGCAAATCCAATTCATTATCATCCACCGAGTATTCTATTTATATAGGCTGAGTTTTGGCCATGTGTTCGTATATCGCGAGACAGTAGATTAAAAAATTAGAGTTCTCTCTGGTCCTTTACTAATACATTCCCGCCTTGTTGGTCAAGTTCACTTCGTTTCTCATCCAAAAAGTCACAAAAGGCTTCTTGGGGGGTGTAGGCGGCATTTTCGGCCAAGGCAGGATGTGAAGTAAGTATTTGTTGAAAAAGAGAATAGCATGAATGCTTTTTCTCACGGATCCGAAGATCCCTATTCTCGAACTCGATCAATTGGTTATATTCCTTTTGCGAGGAACAATTGTTGAGTGAATGTTTTACTTCTGCCCAATAGACCCCCTATCCTTATCCATCAAAAAAATGCTATTGGTATTTTCCATTGCCAATATCCTATTTATCATCGATGACTCCAAGGCTATATTGTGAGTCGGGGGCCAAGGCTCCGACAGGACCTGGAGCCCGAATAAATCTTCCGATGAGGAGTTTGAAGGGCCCGGAAGAGGAAGTCCTTGCCCTCCCCCCACACTCAAAACCAAAACAAAAGAGAAAAGATCAGCCAAAAGAACATCTAAGCGAGAAAGTAAGTAGATCCGGAGAAAATAGAAAAAGAAAGAGATGAAAAATATTAGGAATAAAAGAATCACACTCCTTTTTCTTTTTGTTGAACGAGAAACTAGAGTCAGACTTAGTAAAAGTAAGAAGAAAAGAAGGATCAATTCTGGGGTGGTGCTTCTATCTGATCCTAGAAAACGTACGAAACAACCTGCTACGGAACTACCGATAAGGGGCAAAAACACTTTACTTAGTCGAGGCATCATGTCTTTACTTTATGCTTTGCGCTGTTTGCCTTACTGTCCGACCACGGAGAAGGCTACCACATCAAGGTGACAGGATTCGAACCTATGGCCCTCTGTACCCAAAACAGATGCGCTGACCAGACTGCGCTACACCTCGTCTCACCACCCCGAAGCATATAGATCCACCCGATCGATGAACACTCAAACCGAACTCGCCCATCCTTTTGGGCACAGGGATGCGAGAACCAATCCGAGTAATCAACCGCTTTTTTTTGAATCTGCCTCAAGCAAGCCACCCCAACCCTACCGCCAAAAAGCCGTCCGTATAGTGCAGGAGCGCTCACATTTTATTGCTTACTCTTTCACTTTCATTTCTAAATCCGGCTCGCTCCCGGCTACGGTTTGGACCTTTCGCCTGCTTAGAAGTGGATTCGAACCACTGACACAAGGATTTTCAGTCCTTTGCTCTAACCAGCTGAGCTACCTGAACCACTTTCCTAAAGTCTGTTTTCTTCATCGAATAGCGCCCTACCTTACCACTTGACTAGTAAGGGAAAAGCCCTTTACTAAACTAAGAAAATAGAATAGATAGGCTTTTTTCGCTTGTTCGTCAAGCTTTCGAGCAGCTCTTTCAACTGCCGCCTAATCCCCCAACATGCTCAAGAACCGAGAGCCGTCCAGGGACTGGACGGCCGGAGGGAGCTTGCTTATAGAAAGAAGATAGGCCGGTCAAAGAAAAACAAGGTGCAACGGGCTCTCCGCTCCTAGTCACTAAGAAGTGCTATTCTGTCCTCCGGGGGACTGGACTCCACCAAGAGGTTCTTTCTCTCACGTAATTTCGCCCGCCCCTTTCATTTCCGTACCGGAGGAAATGGGATTCGAACCCATGATACAATCTTCTTGTATGTCGATTTAGCAAACCAATGCCTTAAGCCACTCAGCCATACCTCCAAGTTGTTGATCGGAATAGAATTGGATGTGCCGGGTTTGGTTGCTTGCCCGAAGGAAGGGCTATCTGATCCGATCAACTACGTAAGCCGTAGCGCGCTAGCGCGCGTACTCTTCCTCTATGAGCGAGACTCTATCCAGATCTATGGATCTCATCTCCCCAGCATCAAAGCGAGACTCCATCCAAATCTGCCACTCCTTGGGCGAGGCCTTCTGTTCTATGAACACCCCACCACTGAATGATTCACTTTCAAGTTCTCGCCTCCGACCCGGGAGAACACAGGGTCAAGCCAAGCCCTGACCCGCCTAAATGGAATTCATATCTCCTTCGTCTGGTCGAGAAGGGAGGGGAACTGGACTCTGCCTCTTCTATTACATTTACATTACATTACGGAGAAGTCCATTCTCGTCATGATCGATCCACGTCCTAGCGTAGTGCCCGGCTTGCTTAGCAACCAAAGCTAGCTTACTAAGGTAGTTTACTTTTTCATTTTGAAAAAAGAAGGCGAAGGCATTTTTCCTTGATTGCACGAGCTAGCCAGCAAGCCAGCAAACCCCCCCTTACTCACCTCAACATCTATAAAAAGAGCTCTTTCTCCTTTTCATAATAATAAGGTAAGCATCCAGCTCTCGATCCAGAGCTACTGCTTCAAGAATCAACTGAGCTCAGGAAGTCAGGTTAAGACGTCGACTTTGACAGGGGAGATGAAAAAGAATTCCTGTCTTTAGAAGTAAATCCCACTAAACTAGACTTGTACGCTTGACATGAAAAGTAGAGGCAAGCGGAGTCAAAGGCCGAGCCTCAACCAGCAAAGGGGGACAGCCATGCCAATCCAAGCACAGTAAAAGTGTGCCCACTCTACCCTTCTTTCTTTACCCTAGACTTCGTTCTTCAAGGAGACCCATGTGCATTTCCTCTGTTCTGTGCTCGCTACGCCCTTGTGCCTTTAGTTGAAGTATAGGTCGTCGATTCAATCTATCTTGATGGGATTTTTCTAGTAGGTAGCGAGAAGACTAGTAGTATCGACAAGAGGCTACATCAATAGCTGAAACTTTTTTTCGGGTAGGGTAGGCTTGGAGTCAGAAGTCCTATTCTTCCCAACCAAATAAGCACTTTTGCAAAGTTCACCTTCCCGCGGTCAAAACAAGACTTACGGATAACAATCAGACCTTACCAGGGACAGGGACCAGACTATAGAGCCTAATTAAAAAGAATTCGGGCTTGCTTTTTCAATTCACATCTATGAGCGAGGATTCCTCTATCTCTTGCTCGCTTCGATCGGACTCTGACAGCTTAGGGAAGAATGATGGGTCGCTAACGAGGCCCCTAAATGACCGCTCAGAAGGCCTACCTATTTTTTTTCCCAATCTGTCACTTGCTCGTCCCTCTCTCATGAAAATGGTCTCTCCTCTCCCGGCGGCTTAGACTCATGTCTATAGTCAGTTGCTAAGATGATTCCCATTCAAGCATTCTCATTCAATGTCAATGCTGCCTTATTTTTTTTTTTTTTTAATTCCTTTCTTTCTACTAGTTCTTACATAAGCAATTTGCAGGAAGTAAACGAAGTCTTTCCTTCCGAAATCCACTCCTGAAGTCACGTCTTTCAGTACTGGGACTGAAGTAAAGTACTTTCGAGTTGCTCTTTGCCCAAAGCCCTCCTTCCGACTTAGTTAGAAATACCAACTCTAAATAGCTTTAGCATTTCTTGAGTTGAAAAGGTATTTATAGATTCTAGAGCTCAGGGGAAGGTTTGGAACCCTAGTAGCAGAATGGAATCAGTTTACCGGGCTGACTTCCATGCCAACACGAGTAGTTTAACTCATCACTACCTCGTAAGGGCGTTGAGAATTGTTTTTGCTTTTTTTGCTAAAAACTTTTTCAAAAGTATTCAAAGAGCCTTTGCATAGTTTACGAATTCTGCTTAGTAGGGACCTAAACACAGGAATTTTTTTTCTCAGAGTCAGACCACGCCTTATGACGAAAGGGGGAGAAAGGACGGATCACCTGTCGATCTGTGATCAAAGAAAACTATACCTGAAGAATGGGATACAGATTGACAAGCACAAAAGGGTAGGCTTGGCTATTAATCTACGCTCATTGATGAGACGGCGACATAGAGAAGAAAGTATACCCTTTGTCACCCCCTTGTCACTTAAAAGTAAAGAAGAGATACACACTTTGGAATCAAAATTTGGTGGGATTTAGGATGGAATCGAATAGCGAATGCACTTGCGGTTAAGACAGGTCCTGCATCTCCTACCTAATGCAATTGACCGACCCGCCATTTCTTTCCTTCAATAATGCCTTCGCTTCACTTCAAGACGCTATTTACCAAGGAAAGACTACCTTTTTTTTGAATGGAAGAAGCCGAAGGGGTGAACGAGCGCTGCGGTAACGAGCCGTAAGAAAGATGAGCAGAGCATTCCTTCCGCCGGCCTTTATAGGAGTAGGGGAGCGTGGTGAGATAGATAGACGTCCAATCCTGCAGCAGCTAGTTGCTCGGCCTTAGTCTTGGGCTGATCTCAGACTTCAATCAACCCCTTCGTACTTCGATCCAATCAATCGATCGATCAAGAGGCTAATCTCTTTTGTTTGGGCCGGTAGCTAAAAGAAAGTCCTCGCTTTCTCTTGAACAAGGGAAGGGCAGCATAGCATTAGCTTCAATTGAACAAGCTCAACCTTGAAAAAAAAAGGTGGTAGGCCGACGTTGAACGCTTCAACTTGGCCACTGAAGAAGGCGAAGGCTGGGCGAGAGACTAGGCCAACTTACTGCGCCATGCCATGGTTTAAGCTTTAGGCTCCATAGACGGAACTCTGTTTAGGTATTAGGGAGGGGAGGACACCACTCAGCACCGCTCCGTGGGGTGGGGTTCAATGCCTAACAAAAACGGCCAAAAGAAAAAAAGGGATGTATGGCTGAGGGGAGGAGAGAAAGAACGCATGCATGGAGATTCTGTCTGTCGGAGGTTCGAGAATCTATGAAAGGACATCTAAGGCTAAGGTTACGAAGTAAAGGAAGTCCATTACTGAGAGAAGTGGTGATCTCGTCTTGCTTGCTGGGAGAGAGGAAGCTTCCGGACCATCTTTTCCAGCCAGATAGCGAGCGATCACTCAGCAATGAACACTAACTGAAAGCGGCCGGGAATGAGTACCTATCCCTTACGGGAATCGAACCCGTGTCTTCGACATGAAAAGACGATGTCCTAACCACTGGACGAAAGGGACCAAAAAGCCATTCTTCATATACCTCAGCTCCGAGAATAGAAGTGGTTCGTTTTGTTTCTA
The DNA here is from genome assembly GCF_000393655.2 of Nicotiana sylvestris. NCBI lineage: Eukaryota > Viridiplantae > Streptophyta > Magnoliopsida > Solanales > Solanaceae > Nicotiana > Nicotiana sylvestris. The sequence goes on from NC_029805.1 coordinate 329,519, forward strand.
TACGCAATTCAAGATTTCGTTTGTCTTCATGTTGGCGATTTCTGATGTGAATTCGGCGGGTCGTCCCCCCTTCCTACGGGTTCCCCCACCGACCCAGTGACACACCAACCACGCCCCTTCTCTTTCTCCGATCATAAAGCCCCCTGATCCCTTTATTTGTCTTTCATCCCCCCTGAATAAGTAAGACCCCGCTCTTTCTAATTCAAAAAAAAGAGGGGCGAAGCGCCCGTTTGAAGTGGCGAAGGCCTATGCTACAGTAAGAAAAAAAGTACGTTGAGGTTACGAAGTCACTTAGTCGAACTAGAAAACTATAAAGAAAGGGAGGCTAAGGTTACGAAGTAAGGTCAGCTGGTTAAGGAAAGCTCAGGTTATGAAATCGCTTAGCCGTTAATTAATTTAAAAATAAAAGAAAAATGAAAGTAGTAGTGAGGCGTCGGTACGGAGTTGCGTCAGCTGTGGATATAGACTAGGCTAAGGGACGGACTTCATCTCTTCTATTTTCTTCACTTACACCTTACACTTCAGCTGAGTCTAACGAGGCTCAGGTGCGGAGCCTTCCACTGTGGACCGAGACTACGCAAAGGTAGAACACCATGGAAACTTCGCTGACTTTATCATCAACCTTGATTTCGCTACGCTCAATAAGAACCCGGAATAGCGGAAATAGGTTCGTGTTCCGCTTCCAAAGTCAGTCGTCTTTGCCCAAGTGTGAACTGCAGACGACTCTCCAGTGGTTCCATTCCTTCTTACTGTACTTCTGGGTCAACCCAACCCGAATGGGAAGAAGAGGGTCAGCCAAACTGCGGTCCACTTTGTACGTTTGCTGAGCAGACCACTCAGGCATTTTAGAAAAGGGAAGGGAACTTCTCACCCCGAGGGAGGCGGGAAGCGGTAGCTTCTAGAATGGAAGCTTCTCCTTTACTTTTTTAGAGCGTATCGCTATTTTGAAATAAAAAAAAGGTTTATGGATGAAGTAATCGGAATGACAAGTGGTTACGGTTGCGGAAAGCGGAGAAAGTCGGGAACCGTCGGTTACCTTTTGAATCAAAGTAGCGACAAGCCGAGTATTACGACTACAGGGGGAGAAGCAAAGCTTCGTAGACAGCTTCGCTTCCTCCTCGCTTCTTTCCTGGCGACTAGCTTCTCAAGTGGGCGGCTTGGTAAGCAAGCTATCTTCAGCATCGGTAAAATCCCTATCAATAATAGGCCGGAATGGTGGGGAAGGAGGCCCTCCCTACTTCAATGGAAAGGGGGGAATCGCCGTTTCACAGCCGCTCCTCTACAACTACCTTTCGCCCAACATGATCACGAACGAAGACAGAGAATTGCGTAGATAGGAGGACGAAACGAACCACTTGTCCTGATCGGAACGATTGAAGAAAGAAAGAGAATGGTGGCTCCTTTCGCCCAGGGGACATCGTCGGAGAACAATGTCGGGGACAGGGTGAGAACCTTCCGTTGGTTACGCCCTTGTTGTGTCGGTTCTTCCATATTTAGATATGGAGATAGATCCATATAGAGATCTATATCTTTCTATCGATAAATAGATCTATTGAGAAATGGATATTGATCTGGTTTCAAGATCTATGAACAAGAGAGATCCCTAAATATCCATTTGAGAAAATAGATGAATAGATAGGGCGAAGCCTGCTGAAGGAAGGTCGCGTTAGCGCCCCTTATTTCACTAAAGCAAGAAGGGAGAAAGTTTACTTTGAGAAAGAAGGGCTTCTATTTAGATTAGTTTCTTAGTAAAAGATAAGGCAAGAAGCAAGGGCGTAGCAGCTGCGCGAAGTTGCGCCTTAGCGCATCCGTTTTCTTGCTCGTTAGCGCCCCCCTACCCCTATTATTTATATTATAGTCATAAAGGAACTAAAGGAAATTTGACAACCTTACTAATAGAAAGGGGATGCGCTCAAGCATGCGAAGAAAGCTCGAAGAGCTTCTCTTATATTATAGAAAGGTTTGTAGAAAGGGGATTCTTCAAATATCCCATGTTGTAGGGGCTTCAAAGAAAGCTTGTAGTTTAGGGGTGCGCAGGTTTTCCACCCTATACAAGACAAGGGGCTAGCGCGCAATGGCTTTCTCTGATAGAGGCTCGCTTCTTCAAGTTCAAGTTCCGCTTGCTGCTTCTCATTTTGATAGGAGTAGGTGCTTGCAGCTCGCTCGCTGTCTACTAAATGAGCCTTCACTGCCCGCCCGGCCCCTATCTTTAATCTTAAGTAAAGTGAAGTCAAATCAATGAAGTGAACAGCCCAACCTCTTTGTTTGAAGCTTTGCCAGGAAGCTTCTACTTGTTGAAGCTTTGTTTCCCCTAATTCCGAAACACAACAATAGACTTGCCACTATAGTATAGGAAAAAGCTTCTCTTTGATAAGCGGTCATAGGGGAGTTCAGAAAGGATCTGATCGTAGATAGAGACTTCAACCGGGGGTAGGGGCGGATGTAGCCAAGTGGATCAAGGCAGTGGATTGTGAATCCACCACGCGCGGGTTCAATCCCCGTCGTTCGCCCATCAATAAATGGACCGTTTGTTTCGGAGACACAAGACAAACCTAGAAAGAATTTATTCTGCAAGTCATCTCGAGGCTTTCAAACGCATCCAAGCAATTGGTATCCGATTGAAAGATAGAAAGCATAGATTCGCGTCGCCTACTTGCTGAAAGCAAAAATGGAATGGCCGATCATGAATTCTATGACGTTTTTAAGACCTCACTAATCAGCCAACCACTTTTTAGTTCATAATGAATGAACCCCCGGATGAAAAAAAAATTTCCCCTCCCTTTTACTAAACCATGGGGAGCCCCGAGTAGTTTACCGGACAAATTGAGTTGTCGTGACGATACCTTTCAACATCGGAAAAGACTTCTCTTCATCACGAGACTGATCGGATCTGCCGTAGACACCCGAGAGATCTTCACAAGGCAGGCTAAAATAAAAGACTAAGAGGCGCTGCAAGCGAGCAAAGAGTTATGCTTTCATTTC
>NC_029805.1:340000-350000 GCF_000393655.2 Nicotiana sylvestris
TTTTGTACTTGCTTTTTTATTTTCCAATAATTTCTTCAATTAACAAAACGAAAGAGAATAAATAAGATTCTCTTAGCTCATTCGGAAGGATCTCATAATTTCATTATCCATGACTGTTTATGTCTCTAGCATGACCACTTGATGAAATCTGGAGGGAAGTGGGGTAAATGGCCGATACTACTGGAAGGATTCCTCTTTGGATAATAGGTACTGTAACTGGTATTCTTGTAATCGGTTTAATAGGTATTTTCTTTTATGGTTCATATTCCGGATTGGGTTCATCCCTGTAGTAATCGAATGAATTGAGTTGTCAACATGAAAGCGTAAGAACTCAACGGGATTCCCAGCATCTCGTAGAAAAAGAGTATGTAATGTAGATTTTTCAGAAGGGTCTAAATAAGACAAAGGAGTTTTCATAATTTCATTTTTTTGATCATAAATAATCGCTAACAAGAATTTGGTTCTTTTGAGAGATACGATCGGGAGGAGCTAATTCAAACCCCTCCGGTAAAATAAGAACAGCCCCCACGTTCAACCCCCTAAATAGGAAGAGGGCCCTTAGGAGAAAGACGGAAGGTCTTAAGAAATGGAGCCCGGGTCAGTTTCCCCCGCCCCCAATACCGGCTGATCAACCCAGTTGCAATCCTCCCCGCCAACGCCTGGTCGACCTCTCCTTCTATAACTGAGCTCACCACTGTGAACTCCCCTAGATGAGAACCCTCATTGCCATTGGAAGGCACCTTGGACCTAAGGAGTGGACTGTCACTGAATTCCATCAAAATCCAATGAGCAACCCGCCGAGGTTACAACAATCATGTTAGACTAAGAAGAGCCTTGGGTTCCAGTCCCTTGGACAGACCGTCCAGAGTCCAGACCGATGCTGCGCCTCATTAGACAGCAGCGAAACATACAACTCGATGTTAATCAAAGTGAAGTTGGTACGCTCCACAGCTCGGAAGGGTATGACCCTCTCAGCCATCGGGATTTCTCCCGTGACGTCCAATAAGAGCACCTGCTTTCCTAACCTTTTTCGATAAAGTTTATCCATCCTTTTTCAAGATGACCTGGAAAGGCTTGACTGAATGGATTGAATGGACTGCTATCGTGCTACTGGCTTGAGACTTCCTGTTCTATTGGAAGAGAGATGAGATTCCTTCGGGACAGACTCCATTCCGAATGCCAATAAGACCACTTCCTCAATCCTGAGCATCATTTAACTCAAGAGCCTTGCGGCACTCCCACTTCTACTGGATCTCAATCTATACACTTAATGGAGCGCGAGCTTTCTAACTATTTTATGTGAGATGGGTGCCTTCACCTCTGTAAGAACCTTTATCTCGAAAGAGATTAAGTAAGGCAAGTTTCTGACCATTAATTCTGTAACAAAGGAGCGTAGTGGCAGGCTCGCATAGCTAAAGCCTTCAAGTCCTATTATCGGAGAGGGACTTTTTCCATTATTTATCCTATTTCCGATCGGACCTTGCCCTTGCCAATTCCTTTTCTATCCCTATATTAGAATTAGCCCGACTTGCCATTAGAGTGTTCTTTCAGACGTTGAGAGGAAGGGACCCGCGGACACACCATCAGAGCTAGATTTAGCTTAGGATCGGTCAATTGCCCCAACCCCATCATCGAATGAGGTTAAGTGCGCCTTTCGGAGACTTTGATAAAGAATCCCTTCCTTCGGCGAACGGCTAGACACTTCTATAGTGGGATCTCTTGAACCTATGAAACTCGTGAAAGTGGGTGAACCCCTTGCCCCTTCCCTGGCTCTCCTTGCACGTATCCCGAGTCGCGAGGTGAAACTGAAAGTGGAAATTGAATTCCATATCCGCTGTGGTGCTTTGCTCCCTCCGGTTCGTTGATCTGTGGGCATACGGGTCTTTTCCGGAAATAAAGGATTGCTACCCTTGTCCCTCACAGCACCACCCTTGAAGCTGAACCAAATTCTTGTGCCGCAAGTGACAACCGTTTTGGTACCTTACTATATGTTTGGCCTCCATTTCCTCTTCTCTCGTATCTGTCCATCTTTCTGATGGTGAAGGAAGAAATTATGACAATAATTGCGATAATGGAAACGAAGCATGCGGCAAGGCCTCCCAATCCAAGAACCCAATCGGGAATCTTCGTTCCTCTTTTATGATGATGAATGGAACTGCTGTCCCGCGTAAGCCTTTGGAAGCAAACAATCGTAAAAAGGAAAAATCGAGAAGTAGTCTAAGTAGAGCTAAGGTAAAAAACATGGACAATCCTGTGTATTCGATCTAGTGCTCTCACTTGCCCCCAAGGGGCCAGAAGAAGATACCCAATGTTCAGGGTAGAAAGCCAGGGTTTGGTACTTTGACGAGCTGGCCGCCGAGAGAGCACTGAGACGAAGAACCTAGCTAGGAATTTCCCTGCCCGTGTCTACTTCTTGAAAACCTAAACGGGCAAGGTAAGCGTATCAAGAGAAAATGAGCAAAGCAAGGGGAGAGCTTATGCCCGGCTAATTGAATGGAGTTCCCGGCTTTAAAGAATCAAGTTCAAGTACCGAGGAGATTGATTTGAAGAGCTTTGGTGAGGTATGCTAAGCAAGATAGCTCATTTCTTGGATAAGGGCTCTATATAGCCTTAGAATGCCGTCTTCTGGTCCTCATGTGGATGATTCCCCATATGAGAAGTGAAAGGTTGGTTTATCAGTTTGAAGATCGCTGCTGTGGGATCTAGCGGCTCCAGCCGCATTGACGATAGTCCTTCATTGCGACTTAGATTGCACGATCAAGATCAAAGTGTCCGTCCGTTCGGTAAGTCAGCCAGTCGTCATCTTATCTTGCACGAGCATCGTCGTCCCCATCACTTCCTCATCCTCAACCTCTAGAGGAGTGGAAGAGACTTCTTTGTCCTTCTTGTTTTGACTTTTGCTCTGACTTCTTCTCATCTAAGCATTTGCTTCGGCCTACAAAAGCTCGGACGAGCGGGGAATATCATAAACTCAAAGAAGACCAGGGTCAGCCGACCTAGAAGAAAACACAAATAGAGAGAGGTCAACTGATTAATAGGTATACTTGTCAAGCGACACAGACACAGGTACATAAGGAATCACATCATCACCTCCTTCTTGCTCTTTGGCTTTATTAGCGTCAGCTGAGGCCTCTCTTTGATCATTCCTGTGTTTCGGTGCTTGCCCTTTCTTTTAAGAATAAAGATCTTCATCGATCTCCACTACGGCTGTCACTCCTACAGGATCGGGATACTTTTTTTACGTATTACGAGAAGGTCGTTGAAGTAGGATCGCTAGTGGGATAGTCCAGCGGTACTCCTTGCCTCTGTTGACACAATTAACCAACGGGGACCGACAGACAGCTTGCTTAGTAAAGTCTTTTATCTTCCATTCAGGGGTCATGAATGATTAACAGAAACGAAGGGTGAGTGCAACGAACTAGAATTTTGGACCAGTCTTGTAGCGAATAAAGGAAAAAGGTCCCGGTAGGGGTCAGCAGCGTCGGGAGGCGGAGGTGAACAACAAGGACTCTCTCTCGTAGCCGATATCCCGCCCTTCTTCCGTAAGGATGGATTCGGGCTTAAGCCAACTCGACCAAGGGGGGAAGGATTTTGAGGAGGATAACTCCTTTTCAATAATAGGAGCGTAACCTACTACTAATGTATGTAGACCAAGGACTTTCCATTTCAACGGGATTCTCGTCTCAAGGGCATTTCCGCCAATCACTTCAACAGTGCCAAAATGCCCTATTCCTTGAGTCACTGGAACCGCTGACCCAACTTACAAGAACCTCCGTACTTCTTATGAGCCGGGATCGATCATATTCGCATTTCCACTATGTTTCAGCCCCGAGCAGCCATCGAAAGCAAAGAGATCAGGTCGTTATATTCTACCAAATAGATGCCGATGCTCCCGAACTGCTATAGGAGTCTAATTATCATTCCCTTCCCGCATCACTAGATCACTAGAAAGATAAAGCGATCGAGGAGCGAAGTTATGAGCTGACATGAGTGGAATCGAAGCAACTAGTCCTGTCCAAAGAGTCCCAACCCAGGGAAAGTCCTTTGTCAGGGGCGAAAGCCGGCTCAACAAAGGACTTTTTTCAAGGGATCGTCGACAAGAACTACTCATGAAGACCCAAAACCTCAGTATGTGGAAAATTCTTCCAATCCGGGTCGGAAAGAAGGGTGGTGCCTTAGCTCATGGGTGTAAAAACTTTTGGTCATGTGCTATCTGCTTGTCCAAAAGGCCAAGCCAATGTAACCGGAAAGGAAGAGTTTGATCCTGGCTCAGTAGTAGGACCAGTTCCCCCCTCAACTACTTATTGATCAGTTGGTAAACCCCCTTCCTTTCGGTCTAGTAGCTGGTTACCTCCTTTCCTTCGAAGTCTTTGTCGAGCTTATCCCCCTTTCCACCTCTAAGTAGTGGTGTTGGTGTGTCTCGTTGCAATCATTCCGGTCAATCCCTTTCCTGAACCATAGGTAAGGGATGACAGGAGATGGCCCCTATAGCAAAATAAACCAGCCCCTCATTTGAGAGAGTAAATAGAATAGTGTCGGGCTTACGACAGTCTGACTTTTGAACGACTAAGCAACTACTAAGCTCCCGCCCACCCCCAACCAATTAGGGTAAAGTGTTCATTCATACCTTCAACAGCACCGAGATATTGGCCCATGACCATGTTTACTTCATCTTCAAGAGCAAGCATCCTGGCTCTCAGGGCCTCAGGCAACCCTGGATCCTTTCCTACTTCCTTAGTGATTCCAAGAAGATGCTTCAACCCTGTTAAGTTTTAGCTGGCTATCACGGTCCAATAAAGATTTCCAATTTCGATTTGGAATTGTTGAGCAGTAGGTTAAAGATAACCTCCTTTGAAGTACCCTGTGTGGATCCGGGGGCTGCTTCTGCGCTGGCTTTGCTAGCTTGCATGACGGGCTGTAAGACGCTCAATCAATCGGGCGCTATCCCACCCTTCTTCCTTGATCTACACATTCACGCCCTTTAGAGTTAAGGAATGATGGTTAAGAGTTCTTACTTTTGAGTTCCCACTCTGACTATTTAGAAGGCTATAATAATACCTTAATTAATTTTTTCGGATAAAGCTCAGCATTTCTCTAATTTGAATCGAAAGTTGCTTTTTACTCCTCCGCCTTTGAAGGCTGGTTACATCCAATGTCTCCTACGAGGCTGTCTTAAAGTCCTCTTTGTCTAGGCAGAGGTATAGCCCTTTTTGAATACATTTGACTTGGTGCTCACTTGTAGGAAGATTCCCCGCTCTGAAGTCAAGTCTTTTTTGGAGCTCCTTCCAAAGAGGTTGGGATTAGACTTTCAATTGGATGTGTCCCGGTCAAATCGTTAACGACAGATCCCTGCAGACGTACTACTTTCAATCAAACCTTCTCTCCTTTACCTTCTTGATTGATAGATAGTGAGGCCTAGGACTTGCTTCCTTAGATTTGTTGAATTTACTCTGTCTTCACGAATTGGATTTGAACAAATATCTCTGGGCGACTTTCCTTTTAATCGATCGTGAGGGGGGTTTCCACTTTATTACTCGGGTAGAGTGAAATGGCTAGGCTCCCCTATCACCTTTCCTTTCGGTGATATATTTTGCCTTAGCACTTACGAAGTAGACGTCATTTATTGAGTTGAAGTGAAGTCTTTCCGTTCCCGATTCAATTACAGCTGTTCTCGCTAAAGCCCGATCTGATCCCGCTTGAGCGGCAGGGAGAAATCCTGATCTTCCAATTGCGTCAATACAATAAGATAGATGCCTGAATCGCTCCGTGGCTTTATACACCCCAAAAAAGAATGAATAGGCGAGGCGCCCAGATGGAAAAATTACGATAGAAATAAAGCTTGGAAATGAAGGATGCGCTCGCGGAAACAATGAGATCATCAACATAAACTATAAGATAGACTTGAATGCCTGTCAATCGGTATTCTATATGATGTGATGTTGCTAGTTTCATCTGCTAGTAAGAGAAGCTGCGGTGAATGAATCCTTCTTAGCTAAGGAATGTTTGTTGGACACCCACCCATTGTCCAGTTCCGGCTAGCGCTCCTCGTTGCCTTTGTTTGCACGGTCTCATCACTTAGTGGTCTGGCATGCAGTTAAACAGGTTGACCCTGGAAACCGCTTTCTTAAGTATGCTGTACTAGGGGACAATGTAGGAGGACGCTCGTGTATATGAAAGAATTTTGGGTAATTGGGCTTTTTCTTTCCTATCAGAAATCTATGATTTCCCATCAAGGTTCAGCTGTGAATTCGCAAAGAGGTTCAGGGTTCGTAATTTGAGTAAGGATCTTTCACCTATCTAAATTCGGGCTCTTATGAACTCTCACCATCCCTATGGTACTATGGCTGTACAGCTACAGTACCCTATGAAGAGATTTTCCACTCTTTGTTTTGTAGAGTAGGGGGTTGGGGGTTACCGTGCTCTATCTAGAATCGACCATGTTAGAAGTCTTAAGGTAGAGAGGTTGATTGTGCTTCATGTCTCCCAAGAGCATATTGTTCTGAGTGAGGGTAATGTTTGCTATCGCCGCTTCCTGTTTTGCTTTCTTAGCGAAATGCTTGCTTCCGTTCACATCAAACATCGTTCTTTTCCCTTTTGCCCCTACCTTGGTGTTGACCCTAGGTTCGCTAGCTTCCTTTCCGGTCTCGTATGGGGAGTAAGTTAAGCCATTCCACTAAAATACTCTTTATTGATTGAGCTTTCTCAGTCTTGGTTTGAAAGCCTTGACAGTTCAGTTCGCGTAGTTCGTAGCCATCGTTAGAGGAAAGAACTTGTATTACAAGGATTCAGAAACTGTAAATCTGGCAATTCCTACCAGGGTGGTGGGTCAGAGCGGATTCCCTTGCTTTAGGGCAGGAATAGCGGAATGGTTAGGGGGCCTGTCTTTAAGCAGCTGGCTTCCACGTAGCTACAGCTGCAGAGGATAGTCTCTAAAAGCTACAACCGTCTCTTCTTATTATTCTCCGAAAACATACCTAGGTTTTGGCAATCACTCTACTGACAGAGAACCTAAGAGCTACCAATAAGCCTTTAGGCAGGCAGCGGAAATGGTAAATGTCGTCTTCCTTTACAATGACTTCTTCCTTTCCTCTTCACCATACGCAATTCTAGCTCACCCTCGGATCAGGGGATACCTTAAGTCAGCAGCTTCCTTTGAAGATAGGGCATTTACATAAACTCCGAAACCGTACCCAGGGAGCTTACATCAGGAAACTCCCAAGCTTGCCGAGGAAGGAACAAAACAGAGAAAGACACCGTCCAACCGCTTTTTTATGCGCGCGTACCACTTTTGAGTATCTTTGCACTGCTAGCTCCCTTAGATCATTGGCTACCAGAAAGACTAGAACTCAGGAACATCAATATGGTTAGGGATCATTAAGGTACGGCCCTTAGCCTATTCCTTTCTGCCTTTTGAACGAATCTAGAACCTCAATTAGCAGATTCATTAGAAACCTTTCTTGGAAGACTCAATTCATTAGATAAGCCTAGTACATAATCACTGATAGGATCATTCCTGAAATTAACAAATCATTAATGGGCACTTTGAAGCAAGTTGATCCTAGAAGACTAACCTCGTAGCTCACTTAGATCAATCAGTTCAAGCATTGACAAACCCGCCTTCCTTCTGTGTTCAGGACGGAGACTCTTTCTGCCTTTGTCGAACTGCCTTGACGCCTTGGCAGGCTTTGACCTGCTTTCCTTCGCTTACCGGAGAGCGGATTCTTTATTACTGACTTTTCGCGGTTGATCGCACCTCGCACCTAAAGGAGTCGGTCCTTGTGAGGAGGAGGACTCTTCTCTTGCTGTCAAAAGTGCTTACTCATGGTCTATCGTGCAGTTGATGATATCATTCTGGACTAGTTTCCAGGCATACGCCAACCATACATACCGCTTTCTCGTTCAGGAATTTCTTAAGATTAAGGTTCGAAAGGACCAGGCGGCGATGAAGTATGAGTCTAAAACACTATATGCAGAGCTGCCTTAGCTCAATAGATCAACGAATCAGGAGATGACTTCTTAAACGTTCGCGAATGGAAAAGAGTTGCTTTAGGCACGGACCACAAACCCACGAACCTAATAGTTGGATCCATGAGGAGACAGGAGAAAGCCATTCATTCCGGTCATTGAGCCCGGATTGAGGATTGATTGATCTAAACCAAAGACTTGATTATATATAGGAGAAAGGCGTTCTCATACCCTGATACCGCTTTGTGGAAACCTAGAACAGAAGAAAGTCTCTTTAGGATGGCTCTGTCCTAGCTAGACCGAGTCACAACTACTTATTATAGAAGACTCAGGCACACTTCCCTATACTTCTCCTAAGTGACATCAAAATACTCTTTCAGCCGATTCGAAAGCAGCAATAGATGAGATTGAATCAGACAGAAGGTTCACCCCTCACCCTGGGGGATTGGGGAGTTGAGACTTCCTTGCTCTTAGGCCCGCTGTAAGGCCAATAAGATCAGGAAGAAGGAGATTGGATTCTTCCTTTTATCCGGACTGACTCTAATCGTGATTTTTACTCTATTATGATACCTCCCTCTGTCGCAATAGAAATCGAGAATGGAGGTGACTTCGCTACACTTGTTTATAGTTGGAAATTCCAACTCGAAGGCCCTAGTACTACTGACTTTGCACCAGAAACAATTGAAGCCTTTTTTCGGCATCCCTTCTCAGACGTCTTATTCCTTGCCTTAGTAATGTGCAATCAGCTACTTGGCACCTTCCCTTATTCTCCTTCCTTTCCTTTTAGATCTGAGGTAGTACTAATTAATGCTTGAATTGCTCCTATTAGAAATAGGGCTACTCTTGGGTACGAAAGAAGGATATTCCGAGCCTGGGCACATCCCTTTGATAGCTTTGTTTAGCCTCCTTTACTATGTCAATCCCTCCGTATTGGTTATGGCTGAAGCCGATCCTCTCCTTGGTACTTCACCTAGTGGCTAATCTCAAGTCTCTTCTCTCGACCGGATGGGCCTATGTCACTAGAACAGGTGAGGAAGACCTCCAATCACTGTACTGGCAATTCAAGATGAACTCCTTCCATGCCAACAATAATAGTACTAAACTTTCAAAAGAAGAGAGATGAGATCAAGCTTTGAAGTTGGTAGCTGAAAGAAAGCTGTTCGTGAAGGTCAGACCAGAGCATAAGGAAGGAAGCTCACTCAGAAGCGAATTCCGACTACTATTTTAGAGTACCGAAGCTCAATGGCATTGATCACACCTACGGCCAGAAGAAAGAAAATACCTAGCGCCCCGGTCCCTCCATTGACTGACTGGCTTAGAGGGCATTCCGCACAATGACCAGTGCAATTCGCGCATCTGTCGGTAGAGGGTTCAGATAAAGTAAGTAGCTCGCAAAGAGGGAGTTCCCTGGCTGGTACCAATAGATAGAGCTACTAGTAAGATAAGCAAAGGCGGTTGAGAGTGGAAGGAGTTAACCTCTCAGCCTCAAGGTGAAAAAATATAGCAACTGACAAGGAGTAGCTGTATAGGTACCAGTTAGGGTGCCAATCTAGTATAGCACTGCTAACAGGACGGTCAGTCGATAGCGAAAGCAAAACTTCTCACATCTCTATGACTCTTTGTTCTCATGACCTCAAAGTGATTGACTACATTCAATATAAAGGAGAAAAAAGGATTTATCCCCCTATTCAACTACCCATCCAAGAGCATTTGGCTTCAGAATACTTTATTCTTTTTATTTTTCTATGGACTGCATAAATCTTCTCTTCCAGCCCAAAGGAGGATAATCTCTTTTGGCAGCTCAATCCTCACGGTAATAATTATGCCAATTCTGCCTAAAAATCTCTTCAGGTGATCAAGGGGGCTCCCTTTTTCAGTAGATGAGATTCGGAGAAAAGGTATTATCTAAACGCTTCTTTTCTCTGGCTTGCTCTTTCAAATAAAATTTTGGCCTGCAGTAATGTAATCGGGATTTCATCTCCTAAATTCTTTTTTCTATGAAAGCAAGAGGTGGAAAGTTTTGTTAGAAATTCTG
>NC_029805.1:352500-375000 GCF_000393655.2 Nicotiana sylvestris
ACGAATGCTGCTAGGGGAGTGCAGAATAGACCAGCTGAAGATGGAAGAGTGAACGTTGTCGAGCCTAGAGCCCGGGAAGCTCTAAAGGTAAGTTCAAGTCGGAAACATAGCGGGGGTTCTCAAGCTTAGGAGAGGAGACTGTTTCGCTGTCGTTAGATTGTGTGGCAACGTCAGCAGAAAGGAGGAGAAGACGGAAGGCTGTATTCAAAATCTATGTCGGAATTGGCCAGTGCAAAGATAATCATTGATGCTGGGAGTTTGGATAAGATAGCGTCCACGGAGATGGTAGATCAGTTGGGGCTAGGGAAGTTAAAGCAGGACGTCTGGTGTGACGTCGTCCTTATGGACGTATTACATATCCTACTCGGAAGACCTTGGTAATACGAGTAGGGTTCTACCTGCGTAGAGAGAACACCGCTTTACTTTTAACGGGAAACGCGGTTATTGCCATCAGAAGACTTTGGTTGGCTAAGGAGAAAGGGTGTTTGTTGGCATACCATTTCTGGACGTGGGAAAGAGTCCATAGAATGCTATGCCTTGATAGCAACAAAGCCAACTAGCAGAGCCGATTCGGGGATCGGTGGGATGCCGTAGCTTTAAGAGATAGGGGCGGAGGCAATCGGAAAGGCTTTTTAGGAACGAGGCCCCCTCCCTCCTATGTTGTAAAAGGGAAGTGCAGATCTTTATCTTTCTGCGACACTCTTCCGACTTGATGCCGCCCCTGAATCCACAAGTACCGGCTTGATTACCCCCTAAGATAAGAGGAGGATATAGAAGCAGATTTAGTTGCAGGTAGGAGCGAGTCTACCCTGCAAAGCGGCTTCTCGCTTATCCCCATTTGAAAATGAGGAGATCCGACGTCAAGTGCAGGAATTGCTGTCAAAGGGGCGGGAGAGTCTCAGTCCGTGTTCAACGCCTGCTTGACTAGCTCAAAAGGAAGCAGCTGGAGTGTGTAGATGGGCTTTGAATAAGAGTTGGGTGATTTATTTCCAATAATGCCAACGATGGATGAGATTATGGATTAATTGCCTGTCGGGAGCGTGTTACTTTTCAAAGCTTACCTTATATTATTAAAGAAAGGGGAAAGGGCTTTTTTTTATAGAGAGAGAGTAAGGGGGGTTTTCTGGGGCTTTGAAGCAGGGCCACTTATATTGCAAAACTTTCAGAGACGGGATGGAAAGTCTTTCGTGAGAAGAGATGGTAGGCTTGATACGGATACAGCTGCTTATCACCCACCTTAGAATCAAGCAGTTCAGTTCGACTATACCCGCCTTAATTCCCTCATTCAGGACAGATGGAAGCAGGTTATGGATCTGTTCAAGTTGGTCGATCAATCCCTCCTTTCTTTCCCCTGCCTCCGGACACCTTAGAATAGATTTGATTGGAAGGAGGGTGAGGAACGAACACAGTGGTTTGACTGCTGGGATCCCAATCGGCCTGCATCAGCGGAAAATGGAACTATCGAATCACGGGTGACTCGCTTTATCGGGATGGGAAGAATTGCAACATCGGCATTTCTTTCCTTCCCTAAATCGATCCACTAGTAGGTAGCGGTAGGAGAGATCCATTATGGTGGGATGGACCGTTCTCGAATTCCGGCCGGCATTTCTGTCAATCGGCGGAAGACTCACGCATACTGGGAGGGTACGACTTCAAGGGATGGACTCGATCGAACGGCCAACCACTTGCTATTTTTGTAGGAGATGAAATCCAAAAGACCATTATTAGCGTGTAGTAGATTGGCCCGAGTGCGTAATAGGCCAGTCGAGAAGAAAGAAAATCAATAGATTGAACGGTAGATAAAGGATCAGAGGATGAGAGGGGTAGATCTACCCAATATGGACCGATAACGGATGGTCCCCGCCAACTGCTTATCTCTCTTCCTCGCATTCCATTCATGACCTAACGACTATCCCTCTTTCGGGGAGGGAATCACTTGCTGGATCGAACCCAAGGATAGGTTTGATCGGCCGGGTGTTGGATCGAATGAACATTCAACCGCGTCATCACGGCAGCGATGGATGTCCAACCTTTAGATCTCTTCTTTCTCAATAAAGGCGGGTAAGGAAAGTCCGAAGGCTAATCCGGCAACTGCTGGCTAGAAGGCGAAAACCGCTTTTGCCAATCAAAGCCCCAAAACTAGTAAGGGCACGAGTGCCCCAGCAAGCCACCCCAACCCTACCGCCAAAGCTTGACTTTACTAAACAAGCAAGAAAGGCTCTTTCTATCTTATTAGTCAAGCGCTAACGAGCAAGAAAACGGATATGCCCTAAGAAGCAACTTCGTGCAGCTGCTGCGCCCTTGCTTCTTGCTTTAGAAAGATTGCTCGTTAGCTAGGCCGTTTTCAATAAGGCTCGCGCTAGGCGCTCACCTTTTTTGGCTAAGCCGTATCGTATCTTGCTGGTAATGGATTTATTCTTGAATCTTGCTTGGTTTAGGCAGGTAAGTGTTAAGAGGCTCTTGTTGGCTTTCATTAGGTATACATAGGTACACATAGGACTTTCTTGCAATACATAGTGGTTGGCTTCGAATCACATGAAGCCCATATAGATGTCCACTCCTATTTCCTCTACTCCCTGTGGGGAACACAATCAGTCCATACAAGGACCTACTGAGTCATCCACCCTTGCATCTATTTGATGCATCATCACATGGCCGTCGTGTAACTCCTCGAGAATCATGTCATTCGCCTGTCACGTGTTGCCACCAGAGTCATAAATACTCGAAGTAAGCTCCTGGCTCGCCCCTATCTCTAAAGGGGCTTACGAACGAGCGGAGTGCTTACGGCCGTGGTAGCTGCGAGCCTCCTGGGTCTTGCTCTCTCGTCTTTTTTCCTCCGCCTTCCTCTTGTAATTGACCC
This sequence comes from Nicotiana sylvestris, assembly GCF_000393655.2. NCBI lineage: Eukaryota > Viridiplantae > Streptophyta > Magnoliopsida > Solanales > Solanaceae > Nicotiana > Nicotiana sylvestris. The sequence continues at coordinate 355,361 of NC_029805.1, forward strand.
TTTCTTTTCTGCTACGCCTATCCATCCGTCAGATTGACATCCAGCCGGGTGAGCGATAGCGGCTCCTGTTTACTAATAGATCTGCCGCCGCTAGTATAACAAAAAAAAGCACATAAGGATCCAGAATATTAAAATATACTGATCACTGATCAGGATCATATAAAGCCCGGTATTCCCAGAAAGGATAGTCGTGATGTCCCTTCATGGCCGGCCTTTTCAGTATGGAGCCGAAGGCGAGGGTTTCCAGCAGGCCCCCTTCTCTGGCTTTTCCTTTAAGTGACAAGGGGGGTGAGGTAAGGAGTAGTATAAGAGTGGTTCGGTCATCGATAAGCCTCTCCTTATTCATTCTATAGGGCGGGGCTGCGGACCAACAATCCAGCAAAAGGGCTGAAAAGCTCCTTTATTAAACCTTCCCCTTTTAATAATAAGAAGGTAAGCATCAAAGCCCAGAAAACCCAACCTATACAAAGAGCTCTTTTCAGCCCCTACTCCTAACAAGTGAAAGTTGCTGGCACCCACCATATCTTGCTTCGGGGCCGATCTCTTGTATCGGAGCAAACAAATTCAATGATTTTCTATATTCTATTTATTTCTTTTTATTGTTGAGTTTTTTCCACCACAAACAGATTTGCCGCATGGATTGGATAGAGTCCCCTGATCTCGACATTCAAGCACGAATCCCTTGAGCGCTTCGGCGGCGGATAGCAGCATGGGCAAAGCACTCTGCTGCGGCGAGCAGCCGGTTCTTATTGCATTCACCAAGATAGTCTTGCTCGCTCCTGAACTCTGCGGCGAGTTCAGCCACCACCTCCGGGTCTGAGCTCTGCTCGAGCGTAGTCAGCCAGCTTCGTGACTTTGCTTAGCTTCCAGCGTTGCAAAGGGATAACCTTTCACTATCTAGGCGCCCTCGAAGGAGGGGTCCCACGGACTTCTTCCCCGAAGGTCAAGCCGTAGTTCCTGTCCCTGGGAGAAGTGGAAGGAGTTAGGAGGATGGAGCGCCCTTTGCCCTAAGAAATAGGCGGCTTCGCCTTCAAGCCGTCAATAAAATCGAGCTAATATGTGATCATGACAGTACACTGATGCATAGGTCTTCTTTACTTTACGGCCTTTTGATTATGATGCATCATGAACGTGCCAATATGTGATCGGGGTGAGCGGTGGTTAGATATAGGGGCGGCTTCGCCGGCTTGGATTGGAAGGAAGGGCTTCGCTTTCCGATCGCTTTTTGAGGCCGGTTTGGATGAGCGTGGGCAAGTTCGGGATTCACTATCGCTTTCCGCTTGGAGCGGCTCACCCCCTTGTCACTTAAAGGGCGAAGTCGCCGAAGCGAGTCTAAAGGCCAAAGAGTCATCTTTGAAGGCTACTATGCATCCTTATTCATAGTAGAGTGTAAGGTAGGTTTGGGTATAGCAGGACTTGAACCTGCGACCATTAGGTTAAAAGCCCAATGCTCTACCAACTGAGCTATACACCCCAAAAAAGATGTAGTAGTAAATAAGGATTGGTACGGAAAAGAGGCCGGCCCCCCTTCTTCTCATCATATTAAAGGAGCGCGGCTCTGTATGAGGCTCGTACTGCAGAGCAAGCGGAAGAAAACGTAAGGTCGCGCGTTAGCACTCCTGCAAGAAAACGGATGCGCTAAGGCGCAACTTCGCGCAGCTGCTACGCCCTTGCTTCTTGCCCCTTATTTCAAACTCAAGGAAAGCCTTGATCGATATGAGAAAGATGCGCTCAAGCGCCCAACCTAGTAAAGGGGCTTGGGCTCGAAAGCCGGCCTTACTCAACAAGCACCTTTCTTAGTAAGGTTGCTTGTTTCCACTCATTGAAGATTCTATCTACAAAAGAAGGTCAACGGGGGATACTCAAATAGCTCTCACTGACACCAGAGAAGGTGAGGTCGTCTTTCTTTCCAGCCGCCATACGGTTCGCCTTAAAGCCTTAAGGATCAGGGGAGGAGCAGTTATCTATGTAATTACGTTGTTGGCCGTTGTTCCGGTCGAGCACTCTCTTTTCTTTGTCCAATTCCGTCTTACCAAACAAGACTGACTTCTTACCAACCCGCGAAGGGTTGTGAGGCTGGACCAGGTACGAAGAATGAATCTATATCTGTGCACGGAAGTTGCTGGCCGGCGGCCGCTCAACTGTTCGAGCGCAATGCAGTGGTGTTGGTTCCGATTCGACAAAGGTAGAATGCCTGGTCGAAGGTCCAGTACAGTAGGTAGCAGGCGTGTTCGTTTTGGCTCCCGAGCGAGAACGATAAATAGGCGATGCACCATCCTTGCTGCTACGTACGTTTTCCTTGACTTGACAGATTCATTCAATTGAACCCACACTCAAAGGAGGACCACAAGCTCGGGGCTCGACGAAACGGAAAGTTTCAGCATGTTGAAACTTCTTGGGGTTAGCAGTGAAAGAAAGAGCCCGGCATTCATTTCTTCATGAATATTCATAGCTGAGTCTACTAAAAGAGGGACCAGCCTCGTCGTGGTGATTAGAGGACACCTCTGATCGTTCACCTCTAATGTGACACGTTCCCTCCCAGTTATATGATCAACGGGATCAGTCGGCTAGAGAGCGGGGCTATTCTTCTTCCGTGGAGACAAAGTCGTCCCTTCTACTGACCGAACCCTCAGTTCGGGGGCCTTCGTCAACATGTTACGAAGCTCCAGTCTTCGGTGGGTCACCATTACTTGACTTAGAAAGGCGAACATCTGGGCAAGGGAAAGCGCAGTGCGCCTGGTGCAAATGGCTTTCTTTTTTCATGATATACCAATCAGAATGGAGGGTCCTACCTACGTACATGATTGATAGAATCACTACGTAGGGGGGGCGGTCAACTTGATGCGGGAGAGGCATGAGTGCAGTTCGATCTTGTGGTGTATTCGTTTGTAGTGAGTAGGGCCTCTTTCTCGTTGATCAGTTCGCCTCCGCTCTATTGAAAAGTAGGAATTCCTACGGCGGTTTTGTCAACGAACGCGTCTCGGGCCGGATTGACTAACCTAACCCACCCTTAAGGAGGCTTTTCCATAGTTGGGTGTCCGCTTTAGTGTGATTTACGAAGGCTAGGCTAGGTTTGGTAATATCCAAAACAAATGAAAAGAGGTCGGGGTCGATAGGTGGCAGTTGGCAAGGAACTTGATCCCCCCCAAAAAAAGGGGGAAGCCGCGGTCGAACTCTTATTCTGGAAATAAGTCGGGGCCCTTTTACCAAGTCTACCAGATAGAAGATGATAGAGGGCCAACTATCGTTGCCTTGCACAAGACGGTGCCCTTTCACTTCGAGTTCCTTCCTTCGTAGTCAAATCTGATGATACGCTTTGGCGATGTTACCTACCAAATAAAAGGCCTGCTAGGTGATCGAAATCGCTCAGGTCAGTGAGGACTCACTCACTCACCTACTCCTTATCTATTTAAGACTTTCTTCTATCTACTTAATTTAAAAGGCGACCCGCCGCGCCGGGCTATAAGATAAGATAGAGTTCTTGTACTACTTGATTGACTGGTAAGAAAGAGCTTCCGTAAGAACTGGAAGACTCTTGTATGTACGGTAACCCTCTCTTCCGCTACTGGTGGACTGTTGCACAGAAAGGGCGACAGAAGCAACCTTTCTTAGCGCGCTTTTCAAGCGCTTAGCTTCTGCTAGTGGCGGGGCGGCAAGGCCATGTTGTTCAGTTGGAAGCCTAAGCCAAGAAGGTACGAACGAAGTGACGGGCCCCTTTAGAAGATAGGGGGCGGCTTTCTTGTGGTAGTAATTGCGAACATCTCTCCTCTTCTCTTAGCGTGCACAGTTTGCTTACATGCCGCCTTAGGCACATCTCTCTTTCTTAGTTTCACGCTGGACTAATGATAATGAATGAAAGTCAGTCTTTTAGTAAACGTATATAAGCAGCTGTTTAGTGTATAAGCAATTCTTTAGTGGTCGCACCGAAAGTACGGTGGAGGTTGGTTGAAGATGATGTTACGCGGCGTTCAGAACCAGTCTTGAAGTGAATGAATTAGAAAGAAGTAAGGAAATGAGACGACTCTTTCTTGAACTATATCATAAACAGATCTTCCCCTCCACACCAATCACGAGTTTTTCTCTATTCCTCTCGTATATCGTCGTAACGCCCTTAATGCTAGGTTTTGAAAAAGACTTTTCATGTCATTCCCATTTAGGTCCGATTCGGATCCCTCCGTTGTTTCCTTTTCCTTCCGCACCTTTTCCTCGAAATGAGAAAGAAGATGGTACACTTGAATTGTATTATTTAAGTGCTTATTGCTTGCCAAAAATCCTACTTCTACAATTGGTAGGTCACCGGGTTATTCAAATAAGTCGTGTTTTCCGTGGTTTTCCCATGTTACAACTTCCGTACCAATTCGGTCGATCCGGAATGGATCGGTTAAACATTCCATTAGGGAGCCTGGTCTTGACTCTTCTGTGTGGTATTCATTCTCGTTCGGCTCTTGGAATCACATCCAGCAGTGGTTGGAACAGCTCGCAAAATCCAACCACTTCACCTACTTCATTGCCCCCAACCCTTTCTCGTACCTCTATTGAAACAGAATGGTTTCATGTTCTTTCATCGATTGGTTATTCCTCTCCGTTCGTATCTCTTTTTCCAATTTCGGTCTCGATTAGTTCACAAGATTGAATGGCCAATTCTCCTCCGAACCCTCGATTCGATTGTTTTCCAAGAATGTTGAGCCGGGTATGTAAGCCATGTATCTGGGAGGAACTTAAATAAAAGAAGGGCTTTCGGTTTTTTGCACCCCGTTTTGGTCTTGCAGCTATTTTTAAAATATATATATAAGAATCCCTTTTTTAGAAGAAAGATTATATATATGTCCAATCTCTAGTGGTGGTGGAACCAACCAAGATGTATGTCGTCCGACCCGACCTCAGACTCTTTCTTCCCGACCTATTTGACTCTCTGGCCGTAGTTATTTAGGTGGTATTCCGAGATCGAATTCCTCCCAGGAACACACGAAACAAAGATATGAACTGGGTAAATAGAAATGGAAAAGAGATGTTTCTATTTCATCCAAATTAGAAGCTTTTTCTACATCCATATGATCTACTAAAGTAGATCGGTATTGACCATATAATAAAAGCAGATCTTGGTCCATGGAGTCCCAAGAAGGTAAGAACTCCAACCTGTCCGATGCTTCTTCGGCCAAATACGATATACAAGTGGGACCTGCACTATGAGCAAGCTGTGCGAAAAACCGCTTCTTTTTTCCGGTTCCGAAACAACTTGGGCGAAATAGGGTTCTACCGGGAAACCATGGATTTTTGAGTTTTCGCCATTGGTTACTGGTTGAGCCACTGGAATGGAATGAGATAAGAATCCCTGGAGATCTTTCCTCTCCACTTACTCGTAACAGGCTTTTCTTCTGTAGAAGACTTCTTCCGAATGGCATAATTGTCCGACACTACGTTCCTCGATCTTCAAAGAAAACTGACTCCTCCTACTCCTCCTTCTCCTTTAGGATAGGATCCTCCTTGGTCCTTCTTTCACTAATGGTCTCACCATTTTCTAGTAGTAGTAGTTCGCGCGAGGGACTCTCCTTTCTATCGCTTGCCCTTGCCTTTCACTCTCATTTGGTCTCTTTCTTCTATAAAATAAAGCGAAGCAAAGCGCATGGCAAAGAAGCAGCCAGCTGCTTGCCCCCTTCCACTCGGCCTTTCTTCGCTGTGTGAATAAGGTCTTAGTCTGTATGGGCATTCTGGGCAGGTCGCAATAAGTCGCTAGTCGAAGGTTTAGACCAATCGCAATTCATCACCATCTTGCCCGCTTCCAATTGATGACTGGCTATTATATAAGTGTTGACCTAAGCCCCTGCGCAGGGGCTCGGCTCCCGAACCGTACGTGAGCTGTCTCGTACGGCTCTTCCTAAGAACTTGAAGCCCCCTCTCTCTAAATAGAAAAAAATGCATTTACAAGACAAAAAAGACTTTTTCAAAAAGCCTTCGCCCTCCTATTCAACGGGGCTATTAGAGAAGCAGCTTCGTTCCTTGACTTCTTTTCTCAGTCAAGCTTCCTTGTTCCTTAGTGTAGTCTCGGTCCATAGTTGTTGACTCCGTTCCTTATAGCCTAGTCTATATCCACAGCTGACGTGACTCCGTACCGACGCCTTTCCCTTTGTATAGTATACGGCTAAGTGACTTCGTAACCTCAACGTACTTTTTTTCTTACTGTAGCATAGGCCTTCGTCGGGCTTTCGTCCCTTCGCCTATAGACGGCGGCTTGGCTTCGCTATCGCTCATGACTTGGTATAGAGCCGTGTAGTCGTCGGTTTTACCACCAGAATGCCTATGAGATAGTGGTCGGCCTTTCGAATGCCTTCTTCCTTACTTTTCTGAGAAGCCCTTTACGACTATACTATAAAGGACAGGGGGGTGTTCACCTTTGGAAACTTAGCTACTTAAGTCCTTCTCAGAAAGTCAAAGTAAAGGCGAACGGCATTCTGTTCTACAGCTACAACACTGAATATTTCTTATTAATATTAAACATCTTAATAGTAGAACTACTTTCGTACTACTAAACAAGGAAACCTTCGGTTCCCTTTGTTTGAATAAACGCCGCTTATTTTAGTTTACATTCAAACCAAAGTAAACCAAGCCTAAGCGGTCACGACATCTTGTTGATATTGATTGAGGAGTTTGATGGAGTTTAGCTGACTGAATCCATAAACCTAGAAAGTCGCCGTCACTGGTACTTTTTTATTTTAATTTGACTCTATAGGTAGGTATCGGCGGGGCTTGCGTAATGTAGTTGTAGTTAAGGCTGAAGTAGCGCTTTTTATTTTAGAAGATCTACTGAAGTACCAAAGGCGAACGGGGCTCCCAGGCCGGGACGTCTGGCAGAATGCTTGGCCTCCTGCGCTGGAAGCGAGACCCGAAGGGTGAGCTTATGGCGGTTAGCTTCTAGCACTAAATAATAGGCATTAGGCATTCTGAGCTGAAAGGAGGCAAGCAAATGAAGGGAGGCATTACGGGCCGACTACAAGAAAAGCAAAGCTTCGTAGACTCGGTCAAGTCGCTTATAGAATGCCGACGACTATTTTCCACTTAATTAATAAGTGAAGGGGAGAGGGAAGCGAGGCTTAGCGAGCTTTATAAGGCCGACCACTACATAAGCCGCTGGCGGAGAAAGCTCGAAGAGCTTCCCTTCATTCATTACTAAGCCAAGGTCCCAGGTCTCCGAGTCAGCCCGCGCTTTTTCGAAGAATCCTGCACCCATGGGCATACGGCCTGGCAGGCCTTCCCTTTCCGCCGGAGCTTCATGGGCGTTGCCCCGTTCCCCAATCAGATGTTTGGATGTGAGCTATACTCCGCGAGGAGCCAAACGGGCGTATGGCCTTGCCATTTGACCTCTTTTCCCGTGTGACTAGGAATGCTCAGTGACAACCTCTCAATTGTCACCGCCTGACCTCTCTTGCTACCACGGTAGCACCTAGTGTGGTCAGCACCAATCGTGTTCGGGCAACGAAGCTTACACTCATTCACATTGGTTCATCCTGCTATGCCCTGGGCCTTTTGCTCTTCTAACGTAAAAGGTGGCCGGCCATTCGTCAAGGCCCAGGAATCCGCTGGACATCTCAGCGGCGGGATTTGATACCCGCATCCGATCGAAGTTGCATTTTAGTGCTCCCCTAACATAAAGGGGAGCTTTTTCTAAGTGGGTCGCTTCGCGCAAGACATTGCTTAGGACCAACGGGTCACACGACAGGTGCACGATCTACTTTGCACGTTCCATCCTTCAGCCCTTCGCCTATCGGCTTGGCAGGCAAGCTACCTTGATCCGTCTTCGGCTTCGATTCGTTACGCTCAGAAGCTCCAACAAGCCCTAAAGTCTCTTGCCGCCTAAAACTCTGCCAAGAGAGCGCTGCTTTACGTTTGATCCTATGTACCCATAGAATGCTATGCGTTCTCCACTTTCGGATCTCGCAAAGAGAGAACGTGTTTTTTCCTCTGACTTTCTCTCTCATTCGCGGAGCGAAGAAAGCGGGCTTTGCCCCAGCTACCGCTATCCTTGGGAAACCAAAAGAGCTACCGAAGGAAAGGGATGCAGTCTCTCCCTTGGCCTTTGGAGAGGAGAGGGCAGAGAAGAAAACGTCCTTCGCGCAAGTTTTTTTGCTTCCTGCGTCCTTACTAGTAAAAAAGGGGCTCTTCGACCAAGAAGGCATTCTGGTAGGAAGGCCGACCACTACATAAGTCGCCATCCGTCCAGGAGAGAAGCAAGCTACCTTTCTTTGATCCCCCTTCCCGGGCAGGGAAGAGAACGAAAATGGACCGCAGATGGTAGTCGTGGTTGATTCGAGGATCTTACGCGGCGGAGCGAACTCTTCTATCGTCTTGCATTTTCTCTGGCGGACCCCCCCCCCGGTCCATCGTACTGGAGCGATTCGAGAAGAACGATTAGGCTCATATTCTATCCTTTCTACAATGCCTATAGACGAAGTGCTTCGTTTCAGATCAATTCTTCGCTGCAATCGCTTCGATCCACCCCCTCGGTGAAAAACCGTAATACGCCCTGAGGAATTCCTACCAGCAGACTTCCCTGTACTCAAAGTGAATTGTCTAAGTGCTCTCCTTTGTCTCATTGTTTATCTCGTAATCATTCGATTCCGCCCCTAAAGCTAGCTCCTACTCCTCCTCCTTCTCCTTTAGGATAGGATCCTCCTTGGTCCTTTTTACATAACACTCTTGGCCGCCCAAGAGGACTGGCTATCTTTCTCTTTATACGCAATATCTTGAAAGGCAAAGAAAAACAGCGCACGGACAGGAAAGGACGACGTACTATGAGACTTTCTGTTTTATTAATCTCCGCGAGCTTAATTCTTCTTCGATATCCATATATTTTCTATATGGTTCAAACAAACATAAGAAATAGCGGGTTCCTGATAGAGGGAAATCCACAGTTACATTCGGAATTTAAGTACATCTTAATCTCTTTTTGCCTTTATTCATTCATTACAATGAGAAATTTCCACTGGATTTATTGTTCTAAAAGCGTAAGTCAGATTTTTTAGAAAATACCTTTCTGGGTTGCTTTTGCTTTTCCAGCATTCGCCCCTTCAGTAGCCTTTTGCGCGGGTCCTGCTCCTGCGCTTCCTGACCTCAACGAGATTCCAGTAGGCCTTTCGCCTGCTGAAATAGCGCAATTGCATCGGGAGACTGAAGAGAATGCCGCCCAGTGTGACAGGCTCTTGCAAGAAATCTGTGTGCAGGCAAGAGAAGTTGCCCGTGAGCAGGGAGGAGTGCGGGACGAACTCATGCTGGAAAAACTCGTCGACGCCGTCAAGTATCTTGCAGACGTGGACGAGTTGCCCGAGGAGAAAGGAATCCCCGCTCTCATTGAGGTCAGGGGGGAAATCACTAAAAAAGAGCCCTCGACCATTTGGTTTTATATCGATCAAGAAATGAAAAGGTGGGGCGGTCGGGGTCTATGCTGAATTCTTTTTCTTAGATAGAATGAATGGAAAAGGGGTGCTTGTGTTGTGGTTTTCGTAGTTGCAAGAATTTTTTTTTCGAGAAAAGGTCCTGTCAAGTCGGTCCGCTAACGCCTTATCTTCCTATTTATAAGCCACAGCTTACTTCGACGTTTTCAATTTCCCATAGAGGAACTGCTTCCTGCGTCTGCGGCCGTTGCAGCTAAACTAACGGAGGAAGGAGGAGGGGAGGGGGGGGGGACATCAAATGGATTTTTGTTAACACAGAACTGGAAGAGGTTCGATTCCTCTTTGATGTTGTTAAGCCAAGAGCGCAAAGCGCATGCGCGAAATGAGAGCTAGAGGAATGGGAAGACAAGAGAATGCCCGGGTACTCCATCTACCAAAAGAAATGATTGAAATAGAGCGAAGAATGGAAAGGCAGGCTGCGAAGGCGCTGACTCAAAGGCTGATAGGATTGAACTCAAAGGGAAAAGGAAATAGGCTAAGCAAGAGGATTTACCATCGATCGTGAAAGACGAAGTGACTCACCAAGAGCATTGCCCATCAGGGGCTGCGGGGACAGGAGCTAGAAGAACTAAACCAAAAGAAAATGGCCGTAGAAGGCTAGCTTTCAGAATAAGAAAAGGCACCTTATTAGCACGATAGGGGGATGCTTAGACAAGAAAAAAGCATTCAACAAAACTTCAAAAATTCTTTCTTAGGAAGGAATGGAAAGATAGGAAGCTTGGAGAGCTAATGGAAAGAAATAGAAATAACAGATCTGCGATAGAAGTCGAATACAATTAAGTAACTAGGGGCAAGATACAGACTTTAGAGCGTCAAGTCATACACAAATCGGAGTGACTTCACTACCTGAAGAAAGAAAGCTGCTTCGGCAGGGTCGAAGAAGACGTGTAAGACACCGAGGGGCCGGGGCTTCTTTATTGTAAGGCGTCTAGAAGCCCAATTTTTGTCATGTCTTATGGGCACACAAATGTTCACAAAGGAAAAGGCTCTCCATGGGCAGCGTCTGCTTCGGCTCAAAGCGAATAGGCTGGCAGTCTTGAAGCGACGGAGAATTCTTTAACTGTTCGGTGTCGGCATCTTTTCCTACTTCTAACTGTTCTCCTAACCGGGCAAGGTAATCGGCTAACCGGGAATTCATCTTCAGAGCTAAGTCCCAAGGAGACAGGTTGAAATGTACGGGCGTAGGTTAGCGTCTCGTCCTACAAATGATAGCCTTTGAAGGCCGCCCACGGGATGCGCTGTACGGTAGTAGTTTATGTTAGCTGCTTATCCGGTGCCTTCTTTACGACTTTCGACCAAGCCATTATTGAAGAAACTCTTGTTTAGTCAGGACGTCGTTCCCGTCCCTTGTGGTGCTTTTTCAACCCCTTGCTTTGACTTGGTAAATTTCATCTGGATTCGCTCCAATTCCAAGAGATACCGCATTATCTGCATCACCAGTTCTAGGCGTATACTATGTTCCAGAGCCTTTAGTTTAGTTGCAGAGCTAGAAGCTACTATATATAGATAGTGCCCGATTTCTATATCCTGCCTGCGAATCGAAGCTCTTATCTCTCTAGCTCATGAATAAATCACCCGCCGGAAAGGAATAGCCGGAATAGAATGAAGGAATGATTCAATCTTCCATCATTTCAGAGCCGACGCCTCCTTTTCTGCCTTTCTATCTATACTTCCCATCCCAGCAAATTATGGAACAAGCAACGGCTTTCGCGCGAAAAAGTTTTTTTGCTGGGTCTCGCTTGCACATTTCTGGGTTTGACCTTTCGTCCCTTAGTCTCACTATGTTCAACTAAGCCACTTCGTCCCTAGACTCGGATTTGCACGCCTTTCAAAACCTCAAAGGCGCAATCCAGTTAGGGGTGGAACTGCGTTTTATCGCTGCCAAGCTTCCGGTAGCGAGAGCACGACCACTTATAACCGACTTACTTGATAATGCCTCCACCCTTTCTGACCTCTACCAACTGAGTGACGAATTGGATAACCCATCCAGTCCTCTATCGCATCGAATTGACGAATTCATTCTGTTGTGTAAAACCAGTGAAGGTGGTGGTGCTCAAACACCAAGTGGGGCTGGGGAGCGAAATTGCTAGTTTTCTTTATATTCTCATTGAAGAAAAGCGAATTTACGAGGTTTCAAGAGCGTGGTAGCTCGACCCTCGGTAGAGTGGCGAAGCTGTGAACGAATGGGTTAGGCGAAAAGGGGAGGCGGGGATCACCTCTAACAAGCGTATGCTTTCGAGTCTAGATTTTCACTCTCGACTTTCGCCATGTAAGGAAAAAGATTGTGGTTCGATTCCACAGCGTGCTTCTTTTATCCCATCAATCAACGCCTGCTGCACAGAAAGAAGAAAGAGGCTCGAGGTTCTAGTATAGATAGGGAGTGAAAGTTCATAACATTACTTGGGATGGGAAAAAGTGGTTGATGCTAAAAAAGACGGGGTTTCATCAAGCTTTCACTTTTTCGATCGACCTCACCGACAGATGATCGAAGGCCTTAACTAGTAAAATATAAAGAAAGATCTTTAAGTCAATTAAATAAACTAGTCAATTTCTGGTCACTAAAAAGTGAACTTCCTTCCTTCGACAGTCGGAAAGTCTCTTAGGCGGTCTGAGGATACCAGCTTCGCGGGACCGCAGTCCAACTCAAGGCTAAGCTTTACGGTCCTGCCGCTTTCTCGATCAACTAACCGAACTCTTGAAGACAAGGAAAGGGACTGATTCACAAAGGAGTCCGGCACCGACCCGGATAGATGATGCCCTATCGCACTCCCTTCGATCCGCTATCAATCCGCTTGATCAAACAAACGAAAACAGTCAAGTGATGCTTCTCTTTTATTGTAATCTTTTAGCAGGGAGCTTGGGATGGGCCCAAGTAAAGGCCAGCTAGTGTCCTATAGCGCGCTCCCTTTCTTTTGGTATCTTTCGCTTGGAACCTAATCCGCGAAATGGATACAAAAAAGGTGGCAAGTTTTTTCTCAATCGAGAGTCATTTCCCTTAGTGACTGACGAATGGAATCAACCAGATCTTTACTTAACTTGTTTTTTGTTGCTCTCTTTTGTTCCAACGAATGTCGTATCTTGCTTCTCTTGTGCCCTCTCTTTCTATCGCAGCCCCTTTCTTCTTTTTAACTCGAACTGTGGTACACGACCTCCTTTTACTGGAAAGACCTCTATTGGACTGGGAAGTAGCGCGGGAAAGTATGAAATGCTCATTTGCTAGTTAAGTAGATCCTTTGTAAAGTGTATTCCTTCCTTGGCAGTACGGAAAGTCTGTATCTATAAGGAAGTCTCGGGGCTCCCAAGTACACGATTGTTTAGGTGTGTGCTAAAAGCGCTTCCTTTAATGCCAGCCTGTATCTGAACCCCCTTTCCATATCTCGGAGAAGGTATGCAAGCAAGTCATCTGTGCTAATAAGTTCCTGCCTTTTTTTTATAGGTAAGACATGGGGCAATAAGCCCGCTTTCACAAATTCCCGTCTTTCTCGATCGAAAGCTAAGCGTGCCAAACCATCTAAGCAAAGTCCTATTTGTCAAAGAAGAGAGCCAAGACAAGCTCAAGTCATCCGGGATAAGAGAAGGTCCTATCCTAATAAGCCGGGGTAGGACCGGTCGAATAAGCAGTAATTCATCTTTGCGTAGATGAAGAATGGGCTACTTCCTCACAGATTGAAGACTTTAATACCAAGAAAGATCCTTCTGAAACATAATATTTTACTACCTCAATAAATGCCCGAGAGCATTCAATAAATCTTCTCTTCCTCTATCTACCCCAGCCTCGGTTCGGTCGGTCATGGGGCTTCCCTCTGCCAAGAATTGAGAGAAGATATTTCGCTTTTACTCAGTACACAGATTCGGATTAGTCAAAATAGAACTAGACAGATCAAGGTGCGGAAGGCAAGCAGCAAATCCAATCCTTTTAAAAGAGAACCTGAATCCCCTCTTTCTGCCCTACTTCATGCCAATCACTCTCCTTCCTTCCCCAAGAGCCAACCATGGCATGGCATTCGATGCATCAAAAATTTCATTGCCTTCCTCTAGAGCATCGGATTCAATAGCAAGGGTTATTCAACTAAGACCGGATTCTGTAGCAGAGGAGAGCAGGAAAGAGACAACAGCGGTTATTCTAATTGAATGTCAACCCGCCTATTCTGATTCACTTTACCCAATAAAGGGCTATGCGAAATAGGGATTGCTGCTTCCACTGCGCTACCTTCCTAAGCCCTTACTCCTTTTCCTTTTGCACCTGCCTTGTCGAAGTAGAAGATGTGGCATTAGTTCGAAAATACTTTCTTAAAGTGGCGAATCGGCTTCTCCCTAACAGGGCATTCTATGCATCTTCAGCTAGCTTTCCCCCGCCGCCTACTATCTAGCTGCAATCCTTCCCTTAACCCTAATCATGCTTAAGACATGGAATTGGATGCTTCTTACCCCAAAAGTCAATAAATAGAAGAGTGAGGAGGGATTTTTTGGCAAAGCAAGACTGATTAGCTCGCCTAAGGGTCGTAGCGGAAGAATTCCTCATCTGCGAGCTATTGGGGATCTATTCTCAGGAAGGAATGAAAGGACTGACTTTCCTTACCTAATAACATCTTAATCTACGATCTACGAATAAGAAATAGGAGCATCTAGCCGAGTAGCAGTCAGTAGGCGGAGAAGAAGTCAAAGGCGAATATCTCTTTGCCCCCCTCTTCAGTCAATGCTTTGGCCTTCGTCTCTTTTGCCCTTTTAATTAGTTTTTTGCATGTGTAGGGGCACTTTTTTAACCTAATCGATAGTTGTTAGGATGAATCACACGTGGGAGAGATATGAAATCTCTGAGCAGACTTAAATCCCTTACTTTGCCATTCTTTCCAGAATAGGATTTTGCTTAATATCATTTGGATGGACTCAGATCCTTTCATGTAGGAGAGTCTTTGATGGGCTTTGAATTTGGATAGATCCAGTGGGCCTTCTTGCATGGACTTGGGCTTGCTTACTGGCTTCGCTGAGGATGGGATTCCCTACCCGATGAGTCTGGCTAGGCTATTAGGCACCTTTGGTCTAGGCTTTCTCAGGCCTATCCAGAAGTCTGAAGTTCCGTCTACAGAAGGTCTAATTCTGAGCCGAAGCTCTATTTATTGCCCTATTCCCTTTCCTGACCAAAGTCACTAAGGAGGGGCCGGGGCGGACTGCAATTCGTCTGAGCTTAGTCTTCTCTTCTGAGACGATTGGAGGCTGGGGAAAGGGCACTCTTGAAGAAGGGCCTGCCGTACGTAGGGGTGAAGAAAGCTCCTTCTCTTATAGGAGAGGCGCTATTGAATGAAAAAGAAAGTCTTCAAGAAGTGAGAGAAGGAATCATAAAAGAAATAGCTTTCGACTAAAGACGCAGACGATGAGCAAAAGTCTGCTTTAATAAAGTAGCTCGGGGGAACCTTAAGACAGGACATCGGGGCGAAGGTATGAAGGTACGGCAATGCAGCCCAGTCTGGTCTGAGGAGGAGTGGGACTGTGAAAGCTGCAGCAAAGGGAAAGGACTTTCACCAGTTTCTTGAGTGAGAAGCGGATGTTGGTGAAAAAAGGAAGTTGAGTTCAAGTTTGGAGCACATGGCATAAGCCAAAGATCCCGGGATGACTCTAAAAGCTAACGAGATGATTCTGGTTAAACCGGGCATTCCTCAGAGCAAGGAAAGATCTTTCAAAAATAGAATCAAGAGAAAGCGCTAGAACCGATGTAAGTAAGATCCGCTACAACTAGAAGTCGATCTGGTACCTTCCTCAGGGTACTCAACAACTAGAGTCATCTCCCTTTCTCCTTTTAGCTTTAGTCGGTCGAGTAGCTTATTCGAACGTTGTGAACTCATTCCTGCCTTTGCAATACCAGCGCATCTTGTGCCACAGAAGCGGTTGTGCTCTGCCTCTTCCCCTCTATCAGAAGATTGCCTTGTGTGGAAGGTTGACTCTGAACTTCAGTCAATGGGAGGAATCCCCTTATCTAAGGTTCTTTGTATGGCACTCTAAACTCTCTTTCTTACGCGAGACAGAAAGTGTAACTACCGAAGCTCTTTCAACTTGTCCTGTCTTTGGATAAGTATTGCGGTTAAGTCAGTTAACAAGATGAGAGTCGGAAAATTGAAATAAGAACTGTCAAGTGATTCTTGAATGCTTCTACTTATGTAGATGGAGTCCAGTACGCTACTATATATACTTAAAATTCCCAAGACAATATCGGGAGTACCCATCTTATGTGATATGTAACTAGATCGTCAAACTCTTTCCCGCTATACCCAGCCGATTCTCAAGGACAAAAGGTATAGCATTACATTTTAACAGACAGATGAAAGCTAGGTCTCTACTCCTTCTTCATGAGGAAGAAAGGCCTTGTTATCATCTAGATCGACGTAAGGTGCGTAGCGGTGTAGAGTCCAACTAAGACTTCCATGAAAGGTCTCATTCATCTTGATTGAGGAGTTTCTTACTGACCGCTAAACCTGCTCCTTCTGAGAATGGTTTTACCCCGCTCCTCAATCTTATTCTGTTTCCGATCCTGCTTCAGATTCTCTTTCAGTTGTGGAAACAAGCCCCTATTCCTATCGGTTGAGTAGCCCAAGCTCCTTAAGTATTGTCCCCTCTCCTGTGAAAGAAAGAGGTTGATGCACCCAGCTACCCGAAGTAGAGCTTTCTTTGTCCCACCTTTCCTTACTGACTTTCCTAGTTTAGATAGCGTATTGAGAATCATGTCAAAATACACCAAGACCTGGGCCCAGGTTCTCTTTCTTCAAGAAAGGGTAGCTTTAAACAACCCGGTTCCAAACACACCAAACAAGCAAGCGACTCCCCTTCCTTAGCGTACCCGTCCATTAAGGCATTCTTCCTTCTTGCGTATGTGTTATAGCTCATAGCTCTAAGCCCCAATTCCTTGGTGAAAAGAGCTGTCGCCTTTAAATCATCGAAAAAAGAAAAGAAGGAACCGCTCGAAAGGGACCACACAACAATGGCTCATAACTGGAAAACATAACAACAATGTCTCCTAGCTGCAAAAGAATGGCTCCCAACTGAAAATTTCTCTCGATCACTCTCTAACAGAAAGCCATTTTCCCTTTCGCAAAAAGTAAACTTGGACTTCTTTCCTAAGCGGAGATTTGGACTACATGGACCTAAGCAACCCGCCGACAGGGGCAGCCTTTCACTGTTGGAAACTTTGATTTAGATTGGTAGGATTCTGTCTAATCTTTCCTAATTTATAAATTGCACTCAATCAACATAGTTTCCACTCATTCCTTCTCGACCGCCTCTTTTCTAGTCACTTTTGATCAAATCTTTCTTGTGATTTTCTATTCTCTTATGAGAAATGGTTTGCTTCGTTTGAGCCGTCGTCGCTTAATGCATGTAGGGGGGCTGGGGCTTTTCCCCCACGACCCCTTTTAAAGGAGAACCAGAAGAACAACAATGAACTCAAAGCTAATGAAGGAGATCCGCAACTTGAACAAGGTACACGGGATCTTTCCTACCCCTTTCTATTTCGACTTCTTTGAAAGGTGAAAGAGTAAGAAGCTAGACCGACTTGCTCTTAAATTAAAAGCAGCAAGAGCAAGTAAGTAGGCTTTTCTCCGCAAGAACAATCTTGACTTTCTTTATACTTTATAATATAAGGCCCTTTAAACGATCGTAAATGGCCTGAAATGTAACGACCTATGAGAGAAGGGTTTTTAGAAAAGAAAGCGTACCAATCCGGCAAACAAAGCAAAAACAACGGCTCCTACATAAATACAATAGAATTGAAATGCTGTCACTAGAACGGACCACACAAATAACATCTTTCTAGCCGCCTAAAGGAAGTATTCAAAGATAAGATAACGCTATGCGCACACAAGCTAACTTCAGGTATGCAGTTAGTTCTCAAGCGATTCCTTCGGATCTTAGGTGCGACCTTAGGGAGCTTGTTTTGGCAGCTACTCTCTTATAGTTATGTGTCCTGGTTTCCGAGTTCTAGTTCAAGGCAGGGCAGGACGGGACTCACGGGGGTTGGGGGGAGCCTTCCCCCAGGGAAAACCTAATAAGACTCATTCTAATACTTGAGTTCAAGCTCCTACTTCGAAGTAAGCCTATGGGTTGTTTCGAAGCTTAGTAGCTAAAGCGTACTTGCGTGTTAAAGGGGCGGATTTGGGCTACTAAGTGGAACCAGACCATTCAACTTGCCATTTGCACTCTCCTAGGGTGCGATCGTAGGAAGCTCTATTAGCGAATGCAATTCCCCGCCCGATAAGACTGATCATGCCCTGCTGCTTGGCTTGGAATCAAACTAGCCTATCATGCCCTTTCTTCATTCCTATATGGACCCATATTCCTATGTTCTTCCAATGTTTACTGTATTACTGGGATTCCTATTTACTGAACCATATCAAAGAAGCTACTTTCTTTCTGGCTTTTATACCCAGGTATAAAGGGATAGACAGTCTAAGAGAGTGCCAAGAAACAACACATACCTATCACTTTTGGAAGGTTTGGAACCCTCGATTCATCCGACTCAAGGAGAAAAAGAGAACAAGATGGGGGGGCTTGCCTCCTCGTTCCCTTTTACCTATGCCATGATGCTCATGGGCAGCTTATCTCTAATTGGATTTCCTTATCTTTCTTCTTCAAATTACGAGTAGAGATTTGGGGAGAGTGGATAGGACAGGGTGGTGGATGACGTAAAGGAAGGGAAGGCCCATCCCGTGCTTTCGAGCGATTCTTCCCGCAAAAGGCAGATCTTTTTCTTTCCGTCCCAAATAGAACAATAGAATAGGGACTTAGATGTGACCAAGGTGCTTGCAAGCTTAGGGTTAGCAGGTTGTTGGCTGGGAGAGCTGGTAAAAGAATGAAACCTTCAAGAGACCATGGTTAACAAGCCAGCTGAGGAAGAACAATCTCCCCCAGCAATACCGATCCTCCCTAGTTCAATCAGAATCGAGAACTGCGGAGAGGTTCTAACCGGCCTAGCCTAACCAACCGCTACAAGCGGGCAGGAAATAGATGTGGTGGAGACTCAAGTCAAGGCAATGGATCACTATCACTATAGATAGATGCTTTCCCTGGACTGTGTTCAATGGCACCTGATATGCCAACAAGGGCTTACTAAGAGATCTTGCATGTTTTATAGGGTGCTTCTTATGTCTTTCCATAAGCAGAAGTATGAGTAGAGCTGCTCTTCCCCTATTCTTAATCCCACTTCTTATGTCTGTCAACAAGAGCCCAGCCCCTGGTTCAATCGATAGATAGGCCGAAAACATATTTCTGGACAAATGAACAGACCTTTCCTTACTTGACTTGCCAACAAAGCGGTCAAACCAGTAACCAAGTTCATGCGTCAGTACCACGTCCAGGATCTTAGGAAAGGGGAAGCTCAAATGATATCTAATGGGATGGGCATGCTCCCCACTGCTCTATGATTTATTATAGTCATACTCTGTTTCGTACCTGGTAGCTAGCCTTTCGCTTCCTCCTTGTACTAGATTTTGACTTGAATTCCCCCTGAAAGCGAGAACGCACTATATGCCTTTAAAATAAAAAGAAGGCTGGAAAAAAGAGAGAGCTCCTTTCTTTTCTAGCTTTGGCGGGAGGAATGAAAATCCTATCCTATACGAAGGCCTATATACAAAAAAAGCACTTTGCCTAGAATCCCAAGTTGCCTCCCCTCTCCTCTGAGGCCGATCGCATCCGCTTTTGGAGCCCCTCGCCTTTGAGTACGGCAGCAGCCCAGACATAGACCGAATTAGGGGCCTAAACTCTTGAGTAGATTGCCCATGGAAAGGAGCTTACTCCAAGATCTGACTCCGCCCGTGTAGGAGTTCGGGAAGGCCAGAAGTAAACAAAGAGCGGTAGAAGAGAATAAAGTGTTGCGCCCATTCTTTTCTTTCATAGCTGGAGCAAATGGAAGGAGACGTCGTGCAAGCCGAAGACTTTGACAGGTGTCGGTAGGCACGCCTCTGATAAGGGCTCGATCCTGAGAATCAATCCCAATCGAATCTATGGAAGGGAGACCCTCTATCCTCTTAATCTTTAGAGTAGATATTATATATAGGATAATCAGTCCACTGCGGTGCCCAAGACAAGGCAAGATGAATAGGAATGTTGAAGGGACATAAGGCTCAGCTAAGGTAAGGAAAGACCCTGACCATCTAGGTCACCAAGTACTCTTATTTTTTAGGGAGTCGGAGACGATCGAAGAGGCAGCAA
>NC_029805.1:380000-415000 GCF_000393655.2 Nicotiana sylvestris
TCTTTGCCAGTAGTGCCATCCTCCCCGCTGGCTGTATGGGCGGGTTGTCCCTCGCTGCTGCGTTCTTTTAAGCTATGGATTAAAGGAACAAATGTAGTTGAATGGAACAGCAGGCGGGTTACACGTTCCACTGTGCCGAGATGTGAGGTGCAGGTGGTGATGATCACCCCGGGGTATGCGCTAGCGCCCTTGACAGGCACTCCAGAACCCGCCAACGCTCGTGAAAACCCGGGTCGGTCGGTCCTCCATTCATCCGACCGGAGGTATGGATAACGAGGCCACCTTCACAACCTTCTCCCTTCTGTCCCTATGTTGGAATAAGGTAAGGCGGTTCGCTTGAGTTGCTCAACCGCCCCTTAGCCCGGTGCTCATGACGTGCTACGGAACCTCCACCGTGCCGGGGGAGGGGGACCAAGCAGGGCATAGCTAGCGGCATAGGAGCCGACTCGGCATCAGCGGCTTCGTGCCGCACTGGAGTAATCCAATATGTGGTTCCGCACGTTCCACCACTTCTCCGTTCATTTCCAATACTGATCGTGAAACACCATGAGCAGCAGGATGTTGAGGTCCGAAATTCGAAGTGAAATTTTTGATTTGCCTGTTCTTAGTCGTCATGGGAAAGAAATACAGAAATAAGAAAGAGATTATTCCCTTAGAGCTTGTCCAATACCACCAGTACCAGAAATGCATCTCCTTCGCCCGCGCGAGAGACTTCTATGCCAGCCGGGAATAACGGCTCTGTTATGAAAGAAAGCGGCAGACAGACTAATTTGGCCGGTATTCCCTAATGAGTAGCTTTAGGAGATAAAGGTCCCCCTTATATTCTCCACCCATCTGCGGAGGGTTTCCGTATCCGTCTCCGCGGAGATCGTAAGATCGTAAGACATTATCGCCTTCGCGGCACTGGACTATATTTCCGTCATTTCCGGAAAGTGCACGGACAGCCGCCATTTCCCCCTTTCACAATGTTCTCGTGAAGTTGCTCACGAATCAAAGTGTGAATGTCCCTTCGAAGTCTCGCATGCTCTTTTTGATCGGGAGCGGGGTGGGCAATTTATGTCGGTGCTGGCGCCTGCGGCAGCGCCTCTGGAGCCGCCCCCCCGTTCTGGAGCCAGCGGGTTCTGAATGACCTCCCTCTCACTTCGTTCGAGCTGAATTACATCCACCCTCTCACGGTTAAAAAAGTGGTTAACTATCTCGAAAAAATCCATATCGTCCATCCGAAAAACGTGTCTCAATTACAGCCAACTCCCCCTCCCCTGTCTCTTTCCCTATCGAAAAACCAGCCCTACTTATTTTGTTCTACAAATGCTAACCAAGTGACACACTGGGGCCATGGGTCATGAAAGAGGTTGACCCCCATCCTCCTTAACTATGTATGGCTAATGAACTCCTCGCTTTAGTCCGTTCTTTTCCTTCTTTGGGCTCGGGTCGATAGTAGCCGTGGTAGTAATGCCCCGGAGCCCAGCTACCGACCCGAGGCGCCGATCGGGAAAGTCATAAAGGGACGTTAAACGTAATTCTAGAAGGGCCTTCCCGCAAAAAAACCGAGTAAGTGAAAGTTTTTTAGACTAGTCCCACTAAGATGGCGAGGAAACTTACTTCCGAGAGAGCTGCTTTCGCCTCGGTAATTACCTAACGAGAGAGAGCCGATGCAAAAGTAGTCCTTTACGCGAGGAAACGCCAGACAGACTGACCTCTGCTAACTACGTTTTATATAGACTGGAAGCTAGAGAGATACTAAGGTATAGTGCTGCTACCAGAGAAGGCTCTTTCATGCTAGGCGTCCAGACCTACTATACCCGAGCCGCATCCCCGGCACACTTGCTATATCTACTAACGCTTCATCCTAACCAACTATACCTGAGATAAAGCCGTTCTATAAAAATTCAAGACAAGAAGAAAGCAAGAAAAGGATAGCGATCGCTTTGGGAACGTCACGGGGGAGGAAGATAGAAAGGTAACCTATGACACCGGGGAATTACGCTTTTTCTCCCGCCTCAGCTTCGCGGATGGAAGGAGGGCGAGAGCGTAGCACGCACGCTCTATGCTTTTCGCCAGCTTTCCCTCTAGTAAAAGATTAGCTCGTACCCTCTCTCTGTGTCTAGGGATTCCTGGGGCATGAGTTAAGCATATAGTTGATTGCTCTTTCTTTCGATTGAGCGTCGGTACTTTTGGAGTCTCTCTCTGTAGGCGTGCAAAACAACAGAGCCACTGCTCTTCGGGGTGATGAGGTGGACAATTCCTTACTCCAGCTTCAAAGGAGCATCTTTGCATGAATCAATACTAACTCCTCAGTCAGCTGACCTTCGATTTCGGAGATTAGAGCAGAAGAACTCCGTAACGGCGGAGAGGGGTTTCGCCTCGAATCCAAATGATTTCTCTTCTTCTCTTAAGATATTTCTAGTTAGGACTTGATCGAGGGATCAATTGACTCCGAAACATAAAGTAACAAGACCATAACCCCGTGCCCCCGCCTTAAAGGATCCCAACTCATCACCCTCATCTCCAACTTATTCGTGGTTTTAAGGTGCTTTTGACTATTATAAAAACTTATTTGGAGACCAAGGCGAGGGGTCATCTTCGGCAACCAACCGGTGGAGCCGGCCTCCCCGCCGTCCCCCCTGCCCGCACCCTCCATAACGGAAGTACGTAGAAACCTTGATCTGTTTACTTCCTCCTTTAATAAGATCGGGATGAGGAGTGACCTTTTACTGGACCTCGAGGATCGGCTTAAACTTGAAACTGCCTCAGAAGCAAAGAGACGCAAAATAATAGAATTCATGGAGATCTTGGCCTTTGATGAAGATGAACTGATATACTGGCATTCTCTTCCAACTCCGTATCCTAACTCAGGGCAAACTCTCTCTAGATGGCAAAGTGAAAAGTAGAATTGATCTGCACATCCCTCTATTCCAATAGAAAACGTTAGCCTTCATCCATGAGATCGGGGTATCACTACCAGTAGGGGCCCGCTTCCATAATAGACTTTGAAACCTCGCCTTCCCTTTCGATGTCCGATCCCGGATACCATGACTTGCCTTCAAACGGGCTTCACCTTCAAAGGAGAGTAATCGATCTGCGGACAGCAAGGCCAATGAAGATCAAATTTACCGGGGTCTGAGTCGTGTCTTGTCCTTGAGTCCTCTCTATGCCTCTCATGTCCTTCTTTCCTTCGCTTGGGACTCACTAGCACACTCCTTGCTGCTTTCGTGCTTGATGGCTTCTGATGAACCAATGATAGAGATCCTTCCCTAACAGCTGCTGTTCAATCCGTCCCTGAGAGTGAGAGGAGTCGTAGGAATTCACATTGCCTTTTACGGCTTGGAATTCCTATTGTATAGAATAAATGTATTGGGCAATGCCTTTCTTTTCTTGAATTCAAAAATTCTCCGCCTTTTCTCAGCTTGACACCTACTTTAGAACCATCCTTTTCTAAGTACGACAAAGCTTCCTTGTAAACTAAGGCTAAGGCACGCTCGATAGCAAGAAGCTAGTGACTTCTTTCAGGTCATTAACTAGAACTTGCACGAGGTATCACAGTGGGGCCTGTCTTCTGTCCGGTTCTTGGGTCCGGTCGAGCCTCTTTGAAATTACATCCCTGCCTCTCGTCTAACTCGAGTTGCCCCGCTCCTTTGGCAGTTAAAGTAGCTCGCTTCAAGAAGTAAGATTATATCCCTAGGGGTATGTTACGAGCAGAAGTTCTCTTGCTAGTGGAAGTAAGAGTAGCAAGGTTAGGACCGCATATAAATATAATAGGGGGTTCGAAAGAAATTAGATTCCCTAGAAGTTTTGTCCGGTTGGGAAAGCCAGAACTCTTGTAAACCAGCTTGATAAAGGGTAGTGGTAGGGACAGTCTCAGTACCACTGAAAGTGCGATAGTCCTTCAAGCAAGGGACTTGGGCAAACAAAGTCCTTACTCGTATTCCACCAACAACTCGCGTATCGTATAGAGCTTTTTCCTATCCTTTCCGCATAGACTTGCTTCGCACCTGTGTCAAAAGCCAGTTTAGTTTTACTCAAGAGTAAGAATGATAAAGCATTTCGCAAGCTTGAATCCCTATAAAAAGTCCGTCCCAACAATTTAGCCTGAAAAGAAAAAAAGTGGGGTAGAAGTTAAGTTTCTATTGAATTGAGTAAGATCCTTTTGAATAGAAGATGCCCATGAAAAAGAATTTTTTAGAGGAAGATAAAAAAAATGCGGATTTCCCTATTGATTAACCTCTGAAGCGGATAAGATCCAAAGAAGTCTATACCTGCAGATGAAAGAGGAGCTTCTACGTGAACATTTCTAACAGTGGTTTCTCCTCCAACAGTCAAGTAACTAGCACTGGTTATTCCAGCAACAGCTCTTACTGTAACAGAACTAGGACCGTCAACTCCAATTGTAGCAGCGGGAATGTCTTCACCACCAGATATTGCATTAAGAGCTTCTATTGCATCAACGGTGGAAATGGAGAGCAGGCTCGGAATATAATAGCTTGACCGCTTAGGCTCTTTGCACCTAAATAAATAGTAGACACGCAAAAAAATAAGACGCGAAACTTATAGAGTCATAGCCTTCTAAGACTTTCTTCTCCAACTCACTCAATCGATAGGTTGAGGCAATCAACTGGAAATCGACCAAAAGGACCTGTCAAGCCTTAGAAGTCAAAGCATGCATCACATATCATCATGCATAGCTTATTAGCTGTAGTAGCTGCATAGGAAACATAAAGCATATAGTACTTTTCTCCATTGTCATGCATCAAATGGCTGTCTCTCCTCTCTCAAAGCAGGCGAGCTTCAAGCTTGGAAGATCAAGAAAAGCGAGAACGGGAACTCCTAGAGCTGCTGGAGCGCCTAACCCGGCTCTTACCTCCTTCTACCGTCGCCCGCCTCTGATCAGCATTCCAATACTCCGAAGCACACATCAGATACGCAGAGTAGTAATTGGCATATCCATTCTCTCTCCACAATGGCAAGCTCCTGGTTCACACCTAGATCTGGCCGGAGAATAGCAAAAGAAAGATCTCAAGGCTCTGGGAATATACCACTCCCGATACTCTTCCTCCGTCACCTCTATCTCCAAATCAACTGTTTGATATGCTGAATTTAATATCATTACCAATGATTACAATTTAATCAATATATACTAAAATAAAAAACAGAATAGTTTCCACGTCGACGAGTAAAAAGGGACTGCCTGGGATTGAAGAAAACCAGCATCCAGTAAAGCAGAAGAAAATTTTTCAAACCCATTTCGGGACGCTTGTTTAAGTCCATAAAGGGACTGATTCAGGCGGCAAACTGAGTTCTCCCCCTGTGGAGAATATCCGTGAGGGAGAGACATGTATACTTCCTTTTTTGGAACATGTTAAGGCTTTACGCTCTAACTCACTGTAACAACTCTAGGTGTCGTCGCGCCTAAGTTATCATTCTTTTTCCACTGTCTGATTGCAGTAGGGGTTCACGTAGGATGGTTAAGCCAGGAGCAGGACCGAGACTTTGCTTAGCCAACACATCTTCACATTGCCTTCCCTCCAAATATGTCTCAATTCACACCTCCAATCCCTTCTCATTAGCTCTCTGATTCTAAGGATAATATTGAAATGTGGATCCTCAGGCCCAGCCATTGTGCAGCTTCTGTATAGAAACCAGGGAGTCCGTCTCAACCTGAATGAGTCTATAACCCTCCTCCCAGAAGCTAGTAGTTTGGCTAAAAACAGATAATCAGAAGAAAATGATCGGGCAGGGATGCACAGCAGGAACTTGCAAAGCCAACACAAGAGAAAAGAAATATGTTCACCCTCGGCAATACGCACTTGATAATACCCCGACCGCAAATCAAACTTCGTGAAGTATCGTGCTCCACTCAACTGATCGAAAAGGTCTGCAATAAGAGGCATAAGGTACTTGTTCTTGATGGTCACTTTGTTCAGCGCTCTATAATCGATGCAAAACCTTAAACTGCCATCATGCTTCTTCTGAAACAGAACCGGCGCTCCGAACGTTTAGAGTTCTTGGTAAACTCCACCATAGTAGGAGAAAGCACTTCGAGCGAGTTCATGCTATGTGGATGAGGCAGCGAGTTGAATATGAGGGCTTGAAGACAGCTTTAGAAGAGTGCTTGATAGAGACCTTAACGCTAGGGATAAAGCCTTTCTTTCATAACCAAATGAGACTGTCTAAGGTGAGGATCCAAGACTGATGGGTACAGAATCCGGTGGTACTTTTTATTGATCACAAATCGCTTGTTATCGCACTGTACTCCTTTTGCAAGATCAGCTCTTAGATGCGAAAAATCAAATGATGAAGGGGGAAATGAAATGTCGGATTGAATCGCCGAAGCAGGGCTAAGACGAATAGATATGAATGACGAAATGAGGTCTTCCCCCCTTACCTTAGTCAGACTGGCATGAAGCTTACCTGAGGAATTAGGAAGATGAAAGAAAGAAAAGCGGAAAAGGGGGATACCCCATAGACCAAAAGGGCATAGATCGATAAGATCCAAGAAAATAAAATACCCGCAGCAGAATCGGAAGACCTTTAGTAGATTGTTTTTAGGTCCAAGCGGTGAATCAGAAATCTTCCTTACGCCTACAAGCAAGAGTCTCCTAGGATTTCGCAAGGGAAAGGTAGCCAACCTGGGATACGTTGCGGCAAGGAATAGGAAGGTGCCTCTAGCAGATTGCCCTTTCTTTTCCTTTCCTGGGCTAGGTAACCGTTAATGGAATATCCGAGGCAATAATTTTCTGCTTTGTGGAGTCAACTCGTCTTCCCCGAAGCGGAACCCACATATAAATTAGTGTATACATATGCACTTACAGTTACAGATACAGAAGGCGCAATCGGAGCACTAAGATCATGGGGTGAAGGCACACTGTCATTACACGATGGGTAAGGTGCGGAGCTACACTCTAAAGACAGATTCACTAGATTCCGACCTTCCCGCTGCTCTGTATAGTCCTATTGGAGGGCAATACAATACTCTAACGATTCCTGCCTTGGTTGATGATGAATTACCTTACTCCCTTTCCATACCGGGTCTAGGGGTATAGTCTATTCTATAATATACTCTTCTTCTATCACAGAAATAGCTAAATCGGAAGTTAAGCCCTATAAGCACTTCACTGAAACTAAAAAGAACAACAAGAGCAATACCTCACAGGCTAAAGCAGGAACAAGGGGCGCAAGCAGTCTTTATAAGTCTAAACTAAGAAAGACTTACGAACCACTTAGGAAGGATAAGAGCCGTAGCTACAAAGCAAAAGAAGTTGTCGGAGGCGATGCGACGATACTCACCTCAGCCTCTCTGGCGGCATTAGTTACCAGATTCATTCAGTGACAGCCTTAGGATAAGGAAGTCCTTTATTTTCATTTAAGAAATAGGCGGCCACTCTCTCTCTTACTTTCTTTCATTTAGTTAGGCGTGGTAAAGGATCTCGCTCGAAAGAGACTCTTCACCTACTCAATTGGAATGACTCTTACCCTTACTTATCTCTTTACTCAGAGAAGTCCCTCTCGGAGCTATTCCCCGGCGCTGTGTCTTCTTTCTCCTTACTCTGGGAATGAAGCCGTAAGCCGAACAGAATACGGACTTGCTTGCTCTATTTGATTCAGGACCTCTTGCTGCTGCGTCTCTTTCGGATTCGGTTCCTAATAAAAGAAAAAGATTGTTGGCCTGGCTATTCCGATTGAGAATACGGAAGAGGCTATGAAATAGAAGAAAGAAGGTGAGTTCGAACTCTAACTCAAGAGCCCTTACTCAAGAGGGCTTCTCTTCCTCTTATTGTCAGAAGTCAAATGGTTAAGTCCAGTTGGGGCAACTGGGCCAGACGACATTGATAGCGGAGTTTCCGTGGTAAGGTACAAAGCTTTTTGTCTGGGTCTTGGGCAGACGTACTCAACTGGTACAAATAGAAAGGCTCGTCCAGTGAGTGATGACACTAGCGAGTAAACTGCAAAAGGGTCTTGCTTGGTATAATATAAGCGGATGAGTTAGTTATAATTAGCTCAGATGTGACTTCTTTGCTCGGTTTCGGTTGCTTGACTCAATAATGGCCCTTCAAAGTCATTGACGTAATATTTAGGGAACGGTTGAACTCCTTTTTTGGCCTCCCTCACCTCTGAAACTCGGCAAAGCTGCCTGCCTTTCTTTCAATGCTTTAAGATGGAAGTAGGTCGAGTATAGGGCTTTCTCGATCTCCGTCCAGACGGACTTGATTGCTTATTTCATTCCATCTCTGCTCCTGGAAACAAATCAAGATCAAGGATGTTAAAAAGACAGAGTCAACCGATAGATCAAAGAGTCACAAACCTTGCTGCCACCTAATCGATGAATCTTGTCCCCCTTTTGTGGCTTTAGCCCGCTTCTTGTTACCTTGTTACTAAAAAAATTGCGTGCGTATAGAATGGGATCAAGACCAGTAGGTCGGTTCTCTCCCGAGTATCATTAGTGGGTCCACAGACTTTTTTGATAAAAAAGAAAGGATAGGCCCGGGGACCCCTAATATAATATAATTTGATCAACCCTCGACCGCTTCGTAGCCTCTTTCTAGGCTGCGTTTGACTTCTTCAAAGACGAAAGACAACCGGAGTCTTTGCTCCCTGGATAAGTCTCATTCGATGTCGCAACCGATGCTTAAAAGATCTTCTTCTATCTTCTCAGTCTTCGATCGATCATTCTCTGCTTCATAGAGGAGGGGGTTCCCAGCTAACAAGGAAGCGGGATTCAAAATAGAGGTAAATTCTAAACTGGACCGAGATGGCCTATACACCAATTGACCGGCACCATTCCTGAAGAAACGAAGATCGTTGCAAGAAGACCCCCCACCAAGACGTGTAAATGGCAGAAATTTTACAGCAGTAGAACGAACCTTGGGCTTGACATGACAGCACCTCGCGGCTCCCTTTCAAGATGAACAATGCGGCTAAGCGTGCATCTGGGGCGGATGTGCCGATGGATGGAGGCGGCTGCATGCTGCATCTAAGAGTTTAGTTCCATGAGACTGAATAACATGGCCTGAAACGAAGTAAACTCACTTTGCTTAACACAGGGCAGTAGAGCAGGACTTCTTTCTCACCCTCACCCGTCATCCAACATGGTTCGCACCAGCGTTATTTGACTCGCTTAGTCCATCGCTGCTTGGCTCTACTTCAACCACTACAACCTGACGGTTCCCTTGCAGCTAAAAGAATGAGATAGAACACCTTTTCTGACATCAGGAGATGAAAGCAGTCAAGCAGGCAAGAAAGTCGACTATTCGTCTTCACTTCCTCAAAAGTGCTAAAAAGAGCCCCTGGGCGCAGACCCTTCCCCAAGGGACTAAACGCATTCAGTTATCTTTCAAAGAGCTTATTCGAGAACAACCTATTCTAAAAGCAACCTATTTGAATTGGAAAACAGCTTCTTTTAGGGATGACTATTCTGCAGCGGTAATTGCAAACAGAAAGGGGGGATTGGTTTGAATAGCCCTATTGACCAGGAGAGTCAGTATTACCGCAGCTTTGACTCTGTTGCAGGTATGAAGTGAGTTCCATACCATGAAAAAGATTTCAATGGGACCAGGAAGACAACCCACCACTGGAACTTGCTTTGCTCTCGCTCCGCTCGTTCCCACCTGTCTTCTTCCCACTATAGTGAAAGATCTTTCACTTCACCATAGCAGGAACCTCGTGAACCAGGCGTACTGCTTGACTTGCTTTTCTTCTCTTATGATATTTATTGAAAATTCGAGCCTTCGCTCTTGCCTATAATTATAATAAGAGGTCAAGGATCGAGTCGTCTGTTCTTTCACTTCGCTTCTGCCATTCTGTGCTTTCCCCTCGTACTATTAAGGGAAAGCAAGGCAAGGAAACCTTGGTATGCACGAGAAAAGCATATGACACCAACCAAAAGTACGCTTTCGGAATCAGGTGAGTCAAAGGTCAGGAGCTCAATCAAAACTAGCTACACTTCCCTCTCAGCCTGCCTGCAATCCGGTGAAACTGTTAGACGAAGAGGACTTGTCTTTCATGCGGAAAGCGACCCACGGAAGTCTTCTCACTTGGAATAGAGCTCACCAGAAAAAAGAGAGGTTCAAGTACGAAGGCTATTCCGTGAGTTTAGACGGAAGCAAATAACTGATAGTTGTCTGTGCCCAAGGTCAGATTATCGACATCTGTATTGGGGTAGCAAGAAGATGCATTGGCTGATAACATATCCATCGCCCTTCCTTGGTCCGTCCCCATAGCAAGCTTCCTATTGGCTTCTCACCCCGGACGGAGACTCGCTCTTCTCGTCCAGAAGAATAGTTGTCTTCCTGGTTAACTAGTCATTGGTCTTTGGCACCAAAGAAAGTCGAGAAGGTTGGGACGCAAGGTGGTTGTCGCTCAAGCAACTGTGGAAGCAGACTCCGTGAAAAAGTCGTGTGCATCAAAGAAAAGAAATGGAAGGGCTCTCCCTCTCTATCTTGAACCTAGCTCTGCCCAGTTTGGATGAACAAAGTGCGCAATGCGTGGAGTGAGATCACTACCATACCTTTTTCAATTTTTCTAGTGAACATAGGCTTCGAGTGCGTACCAGGCGAGACTATGACTGAGTCAAGCGGACACCCGCTAATCCGCGCTTCCATTCGCAACCTGAAGCCAAGCCATTGACGAGCCCCGAAGGACCTTTCAAGCCTCCCCGCTTCGATTCGTTTGCTTTCCCTTTCTCACTCTGAAAGAAAGAAGAAAGCCTTGCTTTGCCTCCTTCCTTCTTCGCTAATTGAAAGCTAGACTCACACGTCTGCTTATGAAGATTATGGCTTCCTCACTTGACCTTCTTTCTAGCCTTTTATTTTTATTTGAAATGGCACGATGCTTAACACATGTAATTGGAGTCTGTTTCGGGGCTTACAGAAGCTCGTGCAAAGAAGATTTATAGGAGAGAAGTTCCCCATCTCTCTTAGGCCTTCTGTCTCTTGAAAAATATTGTATTCTTTGAGATCGCCTCTGTGTGATTCATCCTAAGTAGCTAACCGAAAAGGAACTGACTGAAAGGACTGATAAGAGAAGAGGCTCTAACTGTTTAAAGGTAAAGGAAAGGAAGCCAGGTGAAATCACCCCTTGATAAAGGAAGACTCCTACAAAGAGTCGACCAGGCCTTGTAGAAGCGAAGATCGATGTCCGTCCCATTCGACGAAGCAATCTTGGACCCTCTTGGTTGCGCTGTGCTTGGATGCACTAGTCTTCCACACGCCAGCGATGAGATGAAAACTGCCCCCATTCAGTGGTTCCCGTGCCACCACAATGGCATGGCATCTAAAGAGTGACCGGAACCTGTCCCTGACCAGCTCGTAAGTAGCATCCCGCTGCTGGTCGGCACAGCGGGGCGTCAAAAGCAAGTCTTTTTTGATTGCCCCGCGGACCTTTTCTAAAAGCACCTTGGGTCGGAGGCTGGTTGTAAAGTAAAGAAGGGTGGTGCGCTTTCGAATTCGATTTCTTTTGATAGAAAGAAGAACCCCGTCCCACGAGCGGAGGGAGGTCCTGGGTCGTATCGTTTTTCAACTGTCCGCTGGTAAATCTGGTCTAGCACTACAATGTCTCGATTGTGCGGCGCTATGAAAGAGAAAAAGAATTCTGCCTCGCTAGCCTTTTCACCTCTTCTCTTCCGTCGGTCTTGTACTGAGCCATCAGAATAGGGATGGTGCCAAGAAAGGAAGTTTAATCTATATCTGTAGAACGAACAAAGCAAAAATATTCAAATAAAGAATTTGTGAGGGAATGACTATTCATCTATTGTATTTTCATCCAGGCAAGAAAAAGTCTATGGAAAGATGCTGTATATGTCGCAGCCTTCTTAAACAAAATGAACGAAGGCCCAAGGGCTATAATTGGTGTACTATCCAAAGACAGAATAGAAAAATACAAATAAGAGAGGCTTTCCCAGAGCCTTCTTTTCTATGGGGTGGGAATCCAATAGGGATTCGATTCCTCCTCTCCCGAGTGCCTGAACGCGCTATTTAACCTCTCAGGTAGGTCAAATGGCATTCCGCTTACTGACCTAATCGACTGTTAGGCCTACGGGCTTTTATCCATCAGACATGAATGAAAGGGGATGACACCACTCTAATGATTGGAAAAATCCTTAATATCATAAAGCAACATATCATAAAGGAAAGGTCTTTTTCTTAAAAGCTTCAGTAATAGCAAAAGCAGCCTATCTGGAATGGCCTACTCGTTACTCAAGCAAAGCTGTATGCAACCGCATAGAGGAAGTTAAGCCAATCCCTCTATTTTCATCTTTTAAGATTCGGAAAAATAGAACATGCTCTACCCCTTCCTTCGATTGCTTTCATTTTTGGCCCGATCAGGCTTCATCTTCTTATCGGGATAGCCATTTAGCTTGGTTTCTTGGGACTAGCCTTGAATACTAGCCATTTTATCATCGCATCAAGAGGGCTTTCAGAGAGAGGGCTCCAACCCTCTATAATCGAGTGATGGTGGAATGACCAATCCAGTTCCCTCAGGCTGGCTTTCTTCAAGGGAAGTTTTGTCCTGTCCGCTAGGACTGGTCTAAATGTGCGGGATCGATACATCGGTAGGGAGGCTCGGCCAAGCATCACGGTAGCAGAGCCATAGGGCGCTAAAGAGCTGAGAACAACCGCACTCAGCACACCTCTGAATTCTTCTTGACACGTGGCAGTCATTGACTTGATGTGGTAACTTTACATTCTTTAAGCTTTAGGCGAACTAAACGATTGACTAGAATCAATTACCTTATTGCGCTCTTCGCCTTCTTTCTATCTAGCAAACCTAAGAAAGGAAAGGGACAAAAAGTGGGATTAATCCTGATTTCTTTGGTTAGTTCTTGTCATCACATAAAACTAGCGTTCTATGAGTAAAATCCATTCTCTAGCGGATTCCCATATGCTGAGATAGTCCGATTAATCCAGATGATAAGGGAATGACTGATGAGACTACCGATACCTTTTATCGAGTAAGTCATACCGAGCTTGGTGAAAGATAAAAAATGGTACTAGCTAAAGAGAAGGATCAGAGAAATTTCTTTAAACTCTCATACAAAGGGGAAAAAAGCTACGGTTGAAAGATCACTGGGTTTAGGAGGAGGCTAGGTTAGCCGAAAGATGGTTATCGGTTCAAGAACGTAAGGTGTCCCCCCCTTATATAAGGAAGTAACTTTTTCTACGATGTTAGAGATCTTTGTCTCGCAGAGGGTGAAATGGCGATCTGTTAACCGCCACTCCTTGGACGAAATAAGGTCTTCCCATTGTTTTTTCTCTTAAGTCTCTACAGCAGAAAAAATTGCATCCTGCGAGATCTCTTCTTGTACGACAAGAGAATGGTGGGGATGGGGAGCAGGCCCCGGCCGGGGGGCATGGGAAGAACCAGGCTGATCCGGGTATGTGTTTGCACCATAAAGAAAGAGCAAATAAAGAAGAATCCCCCTCCCGACGACGGCTTGGAGATGACTCGAATGGAAAGACTGCTCCGTCCCCTCACCCTACTTCTAAAGATAGATAAAAAAGAATGGAATGACCGTCCCTCCGAGACCGGGTATGTAATAGAATCATTTTTAGCTAATGCCAATGTCGGGGCGAGGGCCGGCTATCATGCGTTATAACATCTTGAAGGGGTTATTCTATTGAGTTTAGCTTTAGCAGAATCAGTTTCACAAAATGGTGTATATATAAACATATAGTGAGAGAAAGGGGGCAAAAAAGACTGATTCAACGAAATGCTTGGGGACTTCTCATTTGTGGGGAATAAAACTATCACGCAACTTGCATTCCGGTTTTCGAAGGATTCCCTATTGCTGGCATAGCAGGGACTAGAGAAAGTCTAGTTGCACGGAAATTGCCTGCCGGGCAGAGGGGTCCAATTAATTACACAATTTTTTATTAACGAGATGGCTATCAAAAATTCTCCTATTTTTTTTTTCAGCCCTCTCTACGCCTTCAACAATGAGATTTCAAAAGACGATTCTTTCTCCACTGCTTCCTGACGAATGATTGATAGGAAAAGATTGCCTGGGCTTCCCTGCATCCGATCGACTCATACTTCCCAGCCCTGTAACTTCAACTTAGACTTAGGGCTGGCCTTGCCTCATTCTTGAAGCTACATTCTCTTCCTTAATCGACCTTCCCTACTTCAATCGACCTATACTTCATCCTACCTACTGAAACCATCTTCTTTCTTAGCCTTCGTCTTAGCTTTCGGCTTAGGATTCTTCTTAACCAACTCATCCTTCTCCGACATCTTACTGACTTTCCCCCTCACCCTTTTTTAAAAGGTTAAATTCATCAAGCACTGCATAAATGGCTTCGTAGGGCGACCCCCTCTCCGCCCTTATGGCGTTTGGCCATCGCTCCAGCCGTAATGCTTTCATTAACTCTTGGCAGCTTTCCTGATCCACCAGTTTAGTAGGTGGCTGGAACAGCCTTTCGACCACCGGATCCCGTGCTTCCTCGTTTTTAGCTAGGATTTCAATAGCGCGCCTTTTTCCAACTACCAAATCATTTAGACTCAAACCGGGCGGCTTTATGCTTTCGACCGGATCTAGAAATAGATTTCGG
Source organism: Nicotiana sylvestris (assembly GCF_000393655.2). NCBI lineage: Eukaryota > Viridiplantae > Streptophyta > Magnoliopsida > Solanales > Solanaceae > Nicotiana > Nicotiana sylvestris. The sequence continues at coordinate 394,541 of NC_029805.1, forward strand.
ATGTTTTCCTTCCAGAAATCTATTTCGGAAGAAGTGAGTGACCCGAAATCCACTTCTTTCGAAGGAGGTGAAGAAAGAGAAGACGAGCAGGAGTGAAAAGAGGTATCTGCCTCGCTTCCACTGGAAGGGCGGACCCGCTTTGAATCCGAAAGCGAAGGAGGTGTGTCGGCCTCGGTTTCCTTTCCATGCGTCCCGTTCCTCTCCCAGCGGACTACTCACCTGGGCCTCTTTAGAGTCCTTTGAGGAAGGGGAGTCGTTCTCAGGTCTCATGTGCAAGCTGGAATCCAGTTCCAAACCAACAAGAAAAACCAGAACGAAAATAGGAACCTCCCAACCAAGAAGCCGACTTAAGAGAACGCGGAACGACCTGACCAGTAGCATTGATTTGAGTTTTCCCCAAATCAGACTCAAATCAATGCCGAATACAAGAAAGAAAAAATAGCTTACGGTTAATACGGAAAAAAGTAAAAAGACAACGATAGAAATTCGAACTCTAAGATTTTTACATATAAAATGCGAAAGAGTTTTTCTCAATCTTCCGAAAATTTGCTGTGGGTTGAATGGGAATAACATGCTGTTTTTCTGTTCAAGTTATTTGGTACAAGAAAGACATCAGTAATGACCACATTGGGGCCTCACAATTTCCGTGAGAGATCCGATCTCGGTTGTTTTCAACTTTATCTCCTTCTCAATCGGTATGGCTCTTGGAGGAAAGTGGATCCAGGTTGCTTTCCCAACCCAACGGATCGTAACCTTAGGGCGACAGCCGAACCACGGTTAGTCACCCCCGCCAATGGATCTATTCTTCTCTTCCGCGAGTGAGTAGGTGGGTACACTGAACACCAACTCCATCTTAATGAAGAAAGGGATAAGCAACGACACCTGTGAACTCGGATAACCTTGTGGCATAGCGTCGAATCTACTCTACCCTACGCTACCATCTTTCTTCCTTGTGATTCAACCACGGCGGATATTTAGTCAACTGCGGTTACGCTTACACCAAGAACTCCTATTCTATTGCATCAAGAGCTGATTCAATTGCAGCACTTACTGTAACAAGAAGAGCGTGAACTCATTCTCAAGCACTTGCAGCGGCTGGCTTTTTTTCTTACGATATTTAGTAAGGCTAGGTTCAATAGAGACAATCCATTTATTCATAGTAGCTGTCCAACGGGAAAACTCTTTCAATCAAGCAAGTAAGCCAAGCAAGGCAAATCGCCAATCGATTTGCCGATCCAACTACGGACAAAACACCACGCCCACAGGCTCGGCCGAACCGAGCCGCCCAGGCCGCAAGCGACAAAGAGGCAGATTCTCAGACTGAAGAAGCAGTGGCTACCATTGCTGAAGTCCAGCATCAGGAACAGCCTCAAGCTGGTGGCCCAGCCCAAGAAGCTGCTGCTGAGCCCGTAGAGACTGGAGCCAAGCCTGGAAGGGCGAACCAAGGAACTCAGACTGTGGAGCAGCAACCTGTGATCCATTCGGTTAACCACATGTTCTTTTTACTCGCGAAAATGGTGCCTTTAAAAGCAAACTAAGAGCAGGGAAGGAACTATGGCCGGCATAAGCTCACCAATTAGGATGCGTGACTGACGCATCTTTTTTTTTCAAATGATCTGGGCATTTTCCTTTGGGCTGGGAGGGCTTCCACTAGGGAAGGGCACCTGCTCTCCAATTTCTATTCTTTGTTATCTGTATCGAACTTATCTGTTCCAAACGCGAGAGTCATTCTTTCGATTCAGTAGAGCGAGAATCCCCTTTTTAGGAGTATACCGGGGCCATTCTTCTAAGAAATAAGAAAAGTAGGGCAATAGTTGACTCTTCACACTTACCCCATCTCAGCTTTCATTGAAAATCTCGTCAATAAAATGATCAAAAACCGTTCGCTTCTCCCTTCCTCTCCTCTCTTTAAACTGAGAAAGAAGAAAGAAGGACCGAGTCTTGCAGATCTGCTGCTTCAGATTCATCGAGCTGGGTGCTGCTTCCTTCTCCTAGTTTTGTGTGTCTTTTTCGGCGATCTCAATGTATTTCAGATTCTGCTTTCATCTTCAGATGAAGGAGACATCATTAGCTCACTTGTCTTGGTTTAGTCTTTCTACCCTAAAAGCGTAGAACAGACTCATTTGATGTAGGGATCGGGGAATGAGCTTCACAACAAAGAGTAGAGGCGAATGGTTCGAAAGTAGATGCTAGTGGTTCAAATCATGTATTAAGCCAACCCATTCTTTCTATCTATTCTTTTTATCAGTAAAGAGGTGCCTCGGGCTCTTTTCCAAGGGGCAGAGGGTATTGAGAAGTAGGTAGAGAAGGAAGGAAAGATCCCTTTAAAAGCCGCAAGCAAGCTGCATATCTTTCTTCTCTTTTCAAAGATGGGGCTGATGGGCCCCTGCTGAGATTCATTCCTCGTATCATCTAGGAGTGAATAGGGCTTACGGAACAGCAACTGAATATCTACTTTTTTTAAGCGAGTTGACCTGAGGACCTCTTTTTTACTATGTATAAAAAAGACTCCATCGTAATAAAGTGGGTTTGGCTGCTAATAACTAAGGAGGTCATCCGCTCACCAATTAGGTTGTGTTGAGCATGAATTCTGTGTTCCACTTGGGATGCGAGACTCTCTCTTCTATATTTGTATCTTCCTTCCTATTGTATCTTCATAGTAGATCGCTCAGCCTGATTCTACTTAAAGAGAGGAGGGGCATAAGTTCTACAAAATGTGTATGTTAAGTTAAGCATGACGATTGGTTCCTTGCTTCAAACATGACTAGATTGAAGGCATTCTGCCAATAACGTTTGAATAAGACGAAGGCAATAGGCGTCACTGAACTAGGTACTTTCCGACCAACTGCCCAAACGGAAAATGGGAATGAGCAACTCCAACCAGCTTTTTTGAAGATGTCTGCTGCGGATGTTTCCTATGGTTTACGGGCGAGAGAAGAGAGCATCACATCAAGTCAATATCAATAGAAAGAGGTGCTTCTAACTAATTCTGTCTGAGCCTTGAATGAACTACATTCTCTTCGATCCCTTTCCGGAACCAGCCCTAGACCTCTTCTTTTGAATGTTTTCCGGGGCTACTTTTTCAGTCGCAGGTGCTGCTACAACTAATTGGTTCTTCAGTTGATTGGTGAACAAAGGAATTTAGTACGGAACAGTAAAGAAATATAAGAACATGACTGTCGACAGCTTTCAAAAGAAAAAAGGAGTGAATAGGGCTTATGGATCATCAACACACCGGCTAAGAAAAAGTACGTAAGGGATACGCCTTCCAATTCTCATGTCTTAAGCACGAGAGATTTGTTCAAATTTTGTGGAATGAGATACTTCACCAAGGAAGTAGCGCCTGACCTTTACCTTTAAGGTTCCGATTTTAAGGCTTTAGGTCCAGCAGAGGTAAAATCCTTTGATAAGAGCTTCCGATAATATTTTGAGTTCTCGTGCCTGTCCTGGTCTCTGGTAGAGATCCGAGAATTTTAGTAGTTTCCGCGAATATTAATGATTCTACAGTGGCATAGCTCCAGACATGGGCTTCTTCCCTTCATTATATGGCTAGCCGGATGTTTAGCAATAGGGTACCCTTACTTAAGTATCTCGGCACTTGGGCATAGTATAGGTTTGCCACTTAATCCACTATCAATGTATCAATGGTGGTGGTCCTTCTGGCAAGAAGAATATGAATTGGATAGTCATAGACTGGGTTGACCACTAAATCCACTAGTAACGGCATGCTGGCTAGAAGCATAGGAATTTCTAAGGTTTGTTTGTATTATATGTTGCTATTACCAGCAGGGTTTTCCGCGAATGTAAGTTGTTTGACAGCTTTACGCGAATCCACACTAGCTAACTTTACACATATGGACTCCATGGTTTATTAGAGGAATTTTATTCAGGAACCTCCTATAACCATATTTTCCCCATCCCTGATGATGAAATGGATAGTTTAGCTAATTGATGTGCCACCCTCTTACCATTGAGTATCAGCATTCAATTAGAAACTTCAAAAGAAGAAATTAGAGCTTTAATATCATCCACAATGTGTCCAATGCTAGGCTCGGGTCTTGTTGGAGCACGGCTCCCACATTGCACTGCCTGTCTCCACATCTATTCGGTAAAAGAAAGCTTCCAATGCTAGCCTCATTCCATAGTAGACAGCCCAAGCTTCGACAACTCCAGCATCAGTGGCGTGGAAATGACTCTTTGACATAGCTGAAAAGATGGTGCCAATTCAGTCCCTTAGTCCGGAACCTAATCCAGATGCCTTAACCTCCTTTCAAAGAGCTCTATCACAATTGACTTTAAAGCAGTCATTCGAGGCAAAAGGGAAACTATAGCTTATCGCTAATCGCTTATACCCGTCCGTCCTGATAGTGAGCTCCTCTCCTTACAGTCAAGTGGCTTTCACTCCTTGACTAACATTTTCTATTCCCCTTCGACCGGTCGTAAAAGGAAAGGAGAATAACTGAGATAGTATGCTATGCGCAGACTGACTTGCTGCTTGCTTTCTTTGAGGAATTTTTGAGTGAAGGGCGATGCCAGTCAATTGAGACTCTTTTTACTACTTAATACATAGCAGACTTTCATCAATCATAACTCAATTCCCGTCTTCTCTAGTGGGAATTCTGATCCCGAATAACTAAATAGCGTCAGTGAGGATGCCCATGCCCAGTCCCAGTAGCTTCTCTTTCAGCTTCTTAACCGCGTGGGGCCTTTGGAGAAGCAAGTAATCCATTTCTATCTCTTTCCTCAGGTATTAAGGTTCCTGCCCTTCTTGTGTCACGAGCTTTTTCCATTCTCTTTCTTTTTTTAAGGATTGGAATGGAATCTTTCGGTAATGGTCTAACTAGCTCCACCCCTTTGATGGGGGAATGTACTTCATGTCCTAGCTTTCCTTTCTTTCGGGGCCATTTCCTTCGCCCTTTCTTCTTAGTCTGAGGCATCTCCCTCTCGTCCTATTGTGGTAAGTTAACCGTAAAGTCTTGGAAGTTAGGGTTTTGCAATCATTCCAATCCCTCTAGTCTTGGCAGTTTCATTAAGCCATTCTGCTATCATTCTAGTTGTTAGTGAAGTGACTGCCTGATGTTCGATCGTGTAACTGGCACCGCAGCCAATGAATGTCCTCAACTCGGAGAAAGGGAATAAGAATGATTATCAGCATGTAAAAAAAACCTTGGGTCATTGGAGACCATTACTTTACGATCCGTCGTTGGACTCAGGGGTTTATCTCATCTGAAGCTACCATTTACTCGGTGGCACTTGAATTGGAAGTTGGTAACTAAGTGAGAAAATGGCTCTAATGAAACTAACTGTATTTCAGCTCGCGCATACAAAGAATCATTCTATCCTTTCGTCCCTCGCTGCCTTAAGGCACGCCTTTACTCCCAAGACCGGATTCATTCACAACAGCTTCTCCTTCCCTTGCTTCCCCGTTCTTCTCGAATATCATATATTTTTACTATACTGTAAAAGCCTTAAGTAGGGCTCCTATAGCTCTTACCATCAAATAGACTCTCTCCGCTGTACTGAATAGTCTTTCTATCTCCCCTTTCCCTGGGGTTTTAGAAGGAGTTGCTATTGTTGTTTCTTTCCAGCCCGTTCCATTTACCGGGGGCCCAGTTGCTGTCCTAAGGGGGGCATCATCAATTCTTGATGCTTGAAAGCAGCTGTTCCAGACAGTTTTCTTTGAAAGCTGGGTTAGAGGGCGAAAGCCTGGTTTCCAAGTTAGTCTTCAAGCCAGAAAGTCTGCATTTCCTCTTAGTGTGAGAAAGACAGGTCGAGATCTAGTTCTATTTATCAATCAAAGAGTGAGAAAGCTAGCTTTAAGCAGGCCAGTCTAAGTTTGACTTTGTCGCTGGGATTCCGGGGACCGGCTTCGCGAGACCATTTCGGCCTATTCATGGCTAAGCTCTATTGGGCGGACAATTACCTTTCTTTAACTAGGTGAAAGAGCAAATCAGACATTTCATTTCTTATTATAAGAAATTTTAGAGAGCGAATGAGATTGATCGAAAACATAGTCTGAATTGGATGTGTGAAGCATGCCGCCAGCTTTTCATCCTGAGCCTGGATCAAACTCTTCATGCAAGGAATAGAATACGCTCTTTTCTTTGAAGGACGTTAATCAATAGTTCAGCGAGCCTCGCTTCTTTTCTTTGGGTTTTTTTCTTATTTTATTAGACTGTATGAGTATTCTTAAACGAGTGGAACGATCTAAAGAATAGCCTGCGGGAGATAGCTATGAATTTCTCTTAATTGACTTTTCCTTTCAAGCTTCAGTGTGAAAGTGAACGTAGAATGTAAGAGAAATTCAAATGTTATAACTCCAGTACGTCAGGAACCATCAGAAAAAGAAAGACTATCCTAGAAAAAATTGTATAACTTGGATAAAGTATTCCCCTTGGGTCCCGTTCTCAATGAGACTCGTATATAGGGAATTAAGATAGGGAATACTTTCCTCTGTAAAAAGGATCTGCTGAGCAATAGGTTCTATGGGAGGCAGCTCAAAGTCCAAACCTGGAGTAGTTTCTTTATAAACCCGTACAAGCATTTCTACTTTGGATACGATTCTTTCTTTTAGCGTATCTATAGTCAATTGATTGAGCTTATTCCCCATATTAATGGAATTTAGATTTCTGGCCTGTCCAGCCCTAAAAGCCACAAGAAGGGCGATAGACAGGGTTAACCCTAGAGATGTGATGTATTCTGAAATTAGCAAGTCCATTGCTTTGATTCATTTTCTTTTCTTTTTCCGCTCCCCCGGGAAAAGACTTGTCGGAAATCGCCGGTGGTTGGTCCGGAAAGACATGGGACTTTTTGGGCGTAAAAGTGCTTCTCTTACGATATTTCGAGTTGGATGAAAAGAGTAAAGTTACAATATCATATATGTTGTTCGAAACTATCTTACTTTGAAAGGGGAAGTCGGCGCCAACAATCGAAAAGCTATTGGGTAAGTCGTGTGGCGCATCAAATCTTTCAAGAGAAAGAAAGTGCCCTTCAGAAAGGAAGAAGAAGCGTAGAAATCAAACTCCTCGGGTGCGTCTGCGCTCAGTCTCTGTCTGACGGCCCATTACCTAAATCTCAATCTAGCTGAAAAGGGTAGCTTTCTTTCTGGTCTGACGGCCTCTTCTTCGTCTAATCATTATACTTGCAGCAAGAAAGGGGCTTTGGAAAGATAGTTCGCCAGGTCTTTATATTTGTATACATTGGCAAGAGAAGCCTAGGTACCCATTCGCCGGAGTGAGGTTTGAAGATGCTCGAGCGAAGCGAGAGGAAGGAACAAAGTAACTCGACCGTAAGGGAGAGCATCTTCCTCCCTCGAATCTTTCTCTTTGTTTTTTGCTTGATTATACGGCTGTTGATTGAGTCTTTCTGTTGCAGGAGCGATATAAAGGGGTTTCTGTCTAAGTCTTCGAGTCCTCGATTCGGTCCTCTCTTGGAAGTGGGAAGTGAGGGGGCAGTGCTAGCTGTCCATCTAGTCCATTCCGTCCTGCGTTGGAAAAACCTCTACTCTACCCCTATGTTCGTATGCCCCTATGTCCGTGCAAGCAGTGGCCCCTTGGCTCTAAGCCTGATAGTGGTCTTAGTGTAAGGAAGCAAGCAACCTAAATATGGCACATGTCGCAGGGCCCCACTCGGATGACTGGTTTTGAGGCAGGCATCTCAATCTCGATAGCTGACTGGCAGAGGGTGAAAGCCTAGAAGACGCCTAGAACTCATAAGGAATAGGCACTGTACCGGCAGCGAACTCTAAGGTTTGGCTTTTTCTTTTATTGACTTTCTTGAGTCAATGTCGCATTTCGCGTGCTTGGTTAGATCTCCTAACCTAATGTAATGAACGAGAAGGTGAAAAATTCAGTCTTAGCTAAGCATTCGAATTCTGGGTAAGAGAGGAAATCTTTCTTTCTAGGGAATCTGTGCTTACTAAGCCTTTGTTTGAAGGACCGGTCTTAAAGTGAAGTGCAAGACTAGCTGGACCCGGACTGACTAATCGCTAACATCCCGGGTTCTCTCGGGACCGGGAGAACTCTCAGTTAAGTACGGCATTCAGTAAGAAGTAAGCCAAGTTCTATTAGCTCTTCTAACTTGTCTTAGACTCGTCAGTCTGTGATGCATTGAGTTGAGAGTCAAAGGATAAAGGAGTAGAAAACCTTATAACTGAAAAAGATTCGAGTGAAAGCCAGCTGCATGAAGTCCATCAATAGTACTTTAGCTTTTTCAATCAATCTTCTTTTGATTTTATTCTCGGCTGGTTGATATTACAATACGTCAGTTAGTTAAGATTCGATCCCCCTGGAAGACTAAAAGAATTTAGCTTTCCTGAAAAAAGTAAACTTACGGAAGCATCTATCTCTATCACGCACTTCAATCCGCACATAAGACGATTCCTCTTTCTATACTCAATTACGTAAGAGTCCAGCTAGCTCGTCTCTGTCTGGCAGTTTAAGCCTTGGCCCACCAGCTTCTTTTCAATCCAGGAGCTGCATGATAAGAAAGCTCTCGATCTCGGCTAGCTTCAGTTAGTTAAATAGACCAGGAAAGTCGTACTGCAACTATGCCAAGCAAAATATTGATTCCAATGCTGCGGAGACGGGTCTTGCTGATCGAACTAATCTACTTTAGGGATTCACCTAGCAGCTTTTAATAGGAAAGCTCGTTCCACCACTTCGACAAATTCTTTCGCAGCAGCTTGAACTGAACCGGGGCTATCAACGTGAACGAGAGAAAAACAAAGCCCATTACTCGATCAGGGGATCTAAGCCACAGCTCTATTCCCGACTAGAAATCTATAAAGGACTTTAAGGGAGAGCTGCTCTCTCTATCTCAGCTGCTTTCCCTACTAGGGGCACAAGAGGCACTTTTTGTCTAAAGCCTACTTCCTCTCTATAGGCAATTCCTTTTTTGTGGTTTGTGCTGTAATAAGAAGGATGTTGCTATTCTAAGATGTGGCGTTCCAGAAAGACTGACTTAAGACTTTATCATTCACACCGACCAGCTAGTGCGCTCTTACTTGGTATCGGATCTTTTCTAAATGAATCATTTGCCCTTCGACGGGAACTCCTACTACTTCTATCTACCTACGTCATTCTTTCTTTCATAAATCAAGCAATTTCCCACGGTCAAGCCTAGTAGAGCTCCTAGTCCGACAAGACTAGCAAAGATGCTATCAGGCCTAGTTACCATAAGAATGGAAGGGAAAGCGAAGGACAGAGACCATTTCACAAGAGCTTCAAGAAGAGTGAATTGAATTAGCCGCGGGTGGCTGAACTGCAGGGATTTCTATTGTTGAGCCGGGTGAGCTACCTTAACGGCAGCCTGCTATTCCTTATTATTGATAGCAGAGGAAAGAGAACTCCGCCTTCTCCTTCGGTGGATTAGATTAGTTAGAGGACTTCCTTTAGCTCTAAGACTAGGGATCTAAGGAATTGGTGGGAAATCCAGAAAAGCGAAAATCCCACTCTTAGAACATTGTTGAAAGAGGAGAGCCGGTCTTGCACACTAAGTCATGAGTGAACCTAGGCTCTTCAAGACCAGCCTTTCACTCCTAAGAAGTGGGAATAGGAGTCAATCGATGACTGAAATTTCTTAGAAAGATTGCCTAATGCCTTATCTCTTCTGGATTCCATCTCACTCTCTTTCGGTCCGAAGCCGATAGGAAGTGAAAGTCGCTGAGGTAAGTTCCGATAGAGCTAGGTTCCGGGTATTCCTACCATTTTTTCTTATAGGTTACTCTTTGAACTCAACATTAAAGCACTGGAAGAGAATCGCTATCCTCTTTCTAAAAGGACGGGGATTTAGGTCTATTGCTTATGTCCGATTTGCTGAGGCTAGCTTGACTTCACTCACTTCAGAGAGAGAAAAAAAGAATAAGAAAGGAGCGTAGCAGCCAGAAAGAGAAAGAAATCCCCTCTTCCGCTTAAGGCACCGAAGTCCCTGAGCTAATATCAATAGCAGTAGATTCAAGGGAAGTTCTTTCTAGAGCAGTAAGAGCCTATTCTGTCTTGCTTTCTGATTCAATTCCGCTGCTAGGGTGAGCTAACTCCAAAAAACCCGTCCACAGTTCGGATTTCAGGCTGCAACTCGCCTGCATGAAGCCTGAATCGCTAGTAATCGCCGGTCAGCCATAGGGCGGTGAATTCCTTCCAGGGCCTTGTACACACCGCCCCTCTCCTTTTCTAGCTGCCCAGATTGAATTCCTCTGGGAACAACTAAACTATTAGCCAAAGGTCTAGTGGAAACTGCTTAGTCGAGGGAAACTCCCCTTTTTGTCTCGTACCTCCGCTCCTAAGCTAACTAAGAGCGCTATCCGTTCCTACGCCCCCTACCGAACCTGAGGATGAAACTTGAGATTCATTCTTCTCAAAACAAAAGCAGTACCGAAGATAGTAAGAAATCCGGACAAAACCTTCCTGTTTTTGGGGAAGAAGAAAGTACCGGATTAAGTAGGCAATCTTAGGACAATTCTTTTTCTTCATTAGGGCTTTTAGCCCCGAGTCGATCGAGGGCATTTCACTCCTAGCCCAGAAGGGAAGGGCTTGTTTGCGACTAGCAGTAGCTGGCAACGGTCTTTGACGCATCTATTAGCTGAAGAGGCCTAAGGCTGGTCTCTTTCCTCTCGTACCATGCCTGTTGAAGGTTCCTTGCCTTTTCCCTTGAACCGGGTATGAATTCCTAAATCCATTTACCTCGACCAGGATCAACTCCTTCTATGCCCCAGGAAAAAGCTAAAAGTAAAGCAGTCATCAAGCCAGAGCTAGTTTCACAGCTACCGATTCGCACCCGCGGGTCAAAGAAGACCAATAAAATCTCGATTCAGCATAAGCAAGGGATGAGAGAGGCCTTACGAGGGCTCTTTCCCACTTAATAGATTCATTCCTTCGTTACGGCGGTTGTGGGTACCTGCCGTTCAGAGATGCTATCAGAGTAGGAAAGTTAGCCAAGTTCTCCTGCCTAGTTTAGATAAAGCACCCCTTATCGCCCCACGGCATCTGGTTAGGACACAAAGCTTATTCTATTCCTAAAATAGCGGATTCTATAACAGCATTCTGCCTTTTCGAAGACAGAGCACTCGTGGCACACACTTGGCCTTTTGCCTTAGAAAGAGTTCAACCCACTTGAAAGAGGAAAGGGGAGTAGGCATAGTACCGGAAAGTACGGATTCGGGGTTCATCCCTCAATCAAGCGCTACTTGAAAGTCAGGATAGATTCCACTCTCAGTTAGTACGTACCTTTTTTTTTAAGCAAGAACTCTTAATCGTTCGTATCCCATACCCATGGGCTACTTCACTGAGACGATGGTCGGAGTTTACAAGCTGCTTTGATAGAAGCAGGTTAAGAAAGATAGCTGAAAGTGCTAGCATAAGGAAGAGATTCTATGGATGGAAAGAGGCCCTTCCTTGCTTTCAAGGTTTCGGCATTCAAAGTCAAACGATTCTTTGTTTAAGTTTAATAATAAAGTAAAGGAAATCGGCCTGCTCTTCTCTCTTTTCTCTATTGAACTATGGAAAGCACTTTATAGTAGCGACACGGATTCACCACAACTTATGACTTCGCCAATGGGGCAAACGAAGGCTAACCCGTTCTGGTTGTTATGACTGGCAAGAATCGGTAGGTTCTTTCAGTGCGCTTTGGTCCTTCTTACAGAGACTATCCTTTGTATAAGTTATGATCCATCCAAGGAATGAGCTTCCCCAGAGTAAAATCCCGTGGACTACAAGGAAAAGATAGAATCTCGCCCGGCAACAGCAGCTGATTCAATAGCAGATGGTCTTGGAAAGAACCTTTCATTCGATGCTTCTGATTCAACTCCCAGACAACCAAGGAAGTATGCGCGAAGATAGGGTTAGCCCCTGCGGCAAGCATTATCCGGGAATGATTATCCAGGAACTGGAAGATGGTTGGCGTGACACGCCTAAATCCCCCACAATCAATCCACAAGGCTTCAGGCGACTGGAGCAACCTTTGAAGGCGCTCGGCCTTGTTCACCCTTTCAGCTAAGTATCCCGCTTTTTCCTTGAGGGGAGCCGAGATTTGAAATATGTGTGCCTTCATCGCCTTAAGTCAATCTATCCAAAGAGCCTACCCTATAATAGATTCAGCTAAAGCTGCGCTTGGAAGATTTCTTTCTCAATCATGAATCCGAGCTTACTACTTGAATCACGAAAGGCGCTTTTTCTCACTATCTATTCAATTCCAACTTCATGCTCACTTATGAAATCAAGCTAATAAGGCCAAAAACAGAGCATGAAGTCCACTGGCATGAGAATCAAGCGAAGTAGAGACATAAGCAGATCCAAAGAAAAGAAGCAAGACGACTACTTCCATTCCTCTCCTTAGACCGACAGTACTACAAGACAGAAATAAGGCGATTATTACCTAATATAATAATTAGAATTTTCATAATAATACCTCACAAACAAGGTAGATGAATTGCCAAGACTATCTCGACCTTACCCTTACACTCAGCTTAGAGCATTCAATCTCGCTTTCACCCCTCAGAAGGACAGAAAGCACTAGGGGAATGAAATCCTGCGCCTAGAAAGAAAGGTAGGGGAAATAGCCCTTTCCTGACTAAAGGAAAGGGTAATGGTTATACACCTCTTACCACATTCACTACTTCCAAAGAAAGAACTCAAGGACTGGACTACGGAGGGACTTAGAAAAACCTACTAGCAACCTCTCTGCTTCCTATACTTAGAAAATGATCCCAATGAAGCCAATGGTGAGACAAAAGGAACCCCAGGATTGATTATTCCCTTAGGCCTATTCTCACTCCTTCAACTAAGAAATTCAAATCAGCACTTGAAGCAGGAGTCTAGCTAAGGCTAGTGCGCTAGAATTCAAATGTCTTGTTCTATTCTAAGGCTCGGACGTGGAGCTGGCTCTATTAATCGATAAGCAGCGGTTGCTTACCCACGGACACCTAAGCCTTCTAGGCAAGTGCATAAAGAGAGAGGGGAGGTAGCTTCCAGAAAGATAGAGTTATCACACAAAGGCGAAATGACTAAGATCTTGCTTAACCAGAAGATAGAATCCTATTGTTGAACTGGGGAGGCAGAAGGAAAGACATTCAGGGCTGAAAGAATGGAACTCGCTCTAAGGGACCCCAACTGGATAGGAATCTTCTGCCTATGGGGAGTCAACTGGCGCCTTCTTAAAGCACCTGCCCGGCTTTCTTCCTTTGCCTTCCCTCCGTTTCCACAATAAGAAGAAAAAGAAGAATTTTTCCAACTTTAATATGAACTACGACAAGGAAAATAAATCCTTAGAAAGACAAACATTGGATTGTTTTTGTGTAACATATCAGTTTTTTTCTTTGTCTATTGACTGAGTTCCCCTTTTTAGTTTGCCTTTTCCAATATGTGAGATGTGGGGATGAAGCTCCGAAGCAGGAGCTAGCCTTCAAAGGCGGGCGGAACTTCACTCTTTTTTAGGAGAGCTGCCTACGTACCTTCTCTTTTCAGCAAAAAAAGAATCAAGTCCCACGTAGTTCACAGTTAATCAGTTAAATAGATCGCGTTTAAAAACCAAATAGACTGTTTAGGAGGTATGCGACTTGGACGACGAAAGAGCGCTAGAGCGTGGGTCAGGGTCAGATACGGAGGGGCGAATGCTTCCCGATCACTCTCTCAGAGAGAGAGAGAGCTATTGTACAAGGAAGCTACGTACACATTTTCGAACTGAAAGCGAGATCTTGCAACCACACCCGAAGAAGCACGCAACAAAGCTCTTTTCCTTTCTCATTGAAGTATGCAGCGAGGAATCGAAGGGATGAGACCCGATTCAATTCTGTGATTAAATCAAATTCTTCCCTTCGTTAGTTTACCCACTGTAACTGACTGTCACGTCCAACGAGAAGGGGGGCTTCACCTGATCACTCTGAATCCGCTGATCAGGAAGAGAGAAAGGAAGAGGTTTTTTCTTTAGATAAAGCGGAAGCTCGTTCCTGGCCTCTTTGGCAGTAGCTAATCTGAATTCGTAACCCGCCATCTTTGGGCAGGAGTCGTCAGATCTTGCCCAGGCAATGGAGCGATCGACACTCGCTCGCAAGTTTTAAGAAGTGGTAAGCGCAAGGACAAGTTGATTCAGAAAGGGGAAGAGGAGTAGCCTAGCCTGGTTCTTGTTTGTTTTCCTTAGCGGTATAGTACGGCACATGGGAAATCACAATCAGAGAGAAGTAACGATACGATAGATCCGCAGGAAATAGCGAAGTACATGAATTGTCTATCTCTTTCCTTAGCTGAGAGAGAGGGAGCGAACTCTCGACATGCAGGCATATCTTGTTGAATCAGTCTTTTTCGCCACATCGCGTATAACGGGAATCGAACCCCCTCCGCTGCTGGCGGGCAGATGTATAATGTACTACTTCGATCCAGCAACTTGTTAGGAGTAGGTTTTGGCTTGGGAAAAACCCGTGGATGAGCGAGAATATACGAATATTTTTGTTAGATGGTTTCCCCTTACAGTCTTTTTTGTTAAAATGAATAATGCGGATGGGTGTCTGCTTTCTTTGAGAATTTGGATTGTACAACCAAGAATGTGGCTGAATTCTGGGCCATCTACCGTGGCCTTATGTTGGCATGGGATTTGGGTTACAAGCAGGTCATTCTTGAAACTGATTTTGAATATTGTTTGCATGCTGTGATTCATTTGATTTCCTCTAATCACCCTCAAGCACAACTGATCCAAGCTTGCTGGAATCTTGTTCAAAGGGATTGGCAGTGCTTTTGTAAGCATACTCATAGAGAAGAGAGAAGGTAAGATCGCGGCCGACTGGTTGGCATCTGAAGCTCTGAAGCAGCCGCCAGGTTATCAACAGCTTTTGACCTGTCTGCCTGGACATAAGATACCTAAAGAAGAAGAAAGAAAAGGAAAACATTATTGTAAATGGCACGAGAAATGGACTCACTCTACAAATAATTGTGTAAATTTCAGGAATCTGATTCAAGATTACTTGGACAAAGGTTTGTTCCGGATAGCAGACCGACCAATGGGAATCGAGACATCACCGTTTGCGGGAGCAGTAGAGATCAATATGATGTCTGCTGACCTAAGGAAGTTGTCTGACCCACAGAAAGAGTTGGAGGCGGCTGAGCACATCCCACAAGAGTCAAGCCCAGAAAGCGTGGCAAGTCATTCGCCAAGGCCATTACCAACAACAGGATTATGTTCGAGATGTCAACTTGAAATCTCGATGAATCGAGGAGAAAAGCATCTACCCTTTCGAAAAAGGATGGAATGGCGACCTGTGGTAAGAGAGCCTTTAGCACAAGAGCGAAGGATGACGACTGATTCAATTGCCCTCTCTACTCAATTGATTGAATATAGTTGCGTGAAGCAGCATAAGTGCTAACCTGATCTAAGGAAGGAGGGGGAACGCGAAAGCAAGGCTATTCCGGGGCGTCAAGCGTCTGTAGGCCTATCAGCCATGAAGTACGCATAAGCGGGAATAGGCTAAAAGGACGGTTATAAGGCATCTAGAGGGCCTGTTTTCGGCTGGTCATAACCAGAACTCTTAGGTTAGGGGTCCGCCCTTAGCCCAGTACTTAATAAAGGGAGGCAAGGCGAACTTCTTCTACGTCGAATTCACGAAAATAATCATATGAGAAATCGTCTGATGAAGAGTTCCCTAGCTAGACGATTTTCCACGTGGAATGAATTATGAAAATAGTATGGCAGAATGGTATGATTATACGACTAGAGAACAGATAACCAGGAAAGAAAGGGAGAACCGACCGGGGCCTTGCCCTTACTTTAGCTTTAGGAAGAAATCCAAACTTTGGAGCTCAGCTTAGGGATCAGATATCGATATCGGAAGATCAGGCCCATCACTTCTTCTTGACTTCGATGATTTGCCTGCAGGAGGATCATCGAAGGTTGGAGAAAGAGATAGAAAGCTGACTAGAGTAGGGGGTAGAGGGGCTGTGTATATCTATTCCAATCGGGGTGATAGCTCGACTCGGCAAATGGGAGAAAGATCAAATCGCGCGGGAGAGGGGGTCCCACCCATAATCTAGATTCAAAGTCAAGGTCTTGTTCGGATATTGATCGTAGCAAGCGTCACTTCCTTCATTGGATGGATTCAGGCTTGCTTGTCTCGCTCTCATATTGGAAGGCTAGGTTTGGAACCCTCTAGGAACTGAATCGCTAGAAAGATCTCTTCTTTCGTTTAAACCAAGTGGACCCTAAACCAAAGCTTTGATCGCTGCGCTTCCCCCTTATTGTTAGTCCTCTTACCATACACCACTTCGAATGCTTACTTCCCCCCTTACTTAACATAGGCCGATTCACATCCTTTTTATAGGCAAACTCAGCAGTTGGAAGAACTTATCCCCCTTGCTCGGTCTCCCTTGCACTAAGCTCTTCAGCAAGTCTTCCAGTAAACCGACGACTGGAGTCTGGCCGTCCTGAGTGATAAGCACTACTAAACCTCAGTTCAGTGCCTAATTTCTTCCATAGCACCCTCTATTAGAGGGCAGACTGCTGTCTTGATCGGGCGTAATGCTCCCCCTTCGTCATAAGGCGTGCTTTCTCACCACCTAATGATGATCAAATCACGATCATGGGGTTGCCCGGTTCTAATTCCATATGAAGAATAGAATGGAAATCAAGACCCCGAAGCTTCTTTAGTTCCAGATGATGCGGATCCAATCTCATCTCCTGAGCTATACCTATAACTTATGCAAATTTTTCTTTTCCCGAACTTAGTTAATAAATAAGGCGAGATGGAGACCCTGATTTGGACCCTCGTGATCGAGCTTATGATTGTAAAGAACGCGGAGCCATAGTCAAACGATCCAAACCAGGTTGAGAGCGCCGAAGCTTATCCACCTGAAGCACTCACTTCAACTCCTGTCCTGCAGTGGAAGCTGTAGCCGGAAGCTTCACTGTGGAGGCTGGCGGTCAGATGGAGCTGATTAGATCCACAGCCGAGATGGGGCCATCCCTGGAGTCAAAGAGTTATCACCCGCTGTATCATTGACGCGGACGGGGCTTCCTCGCATCATACCGTCGTTTCATCGAAAGATGATTCGACGTCGTGATGCAAAGGCTGACCGGTTCTGCTTTATCTCTCATGGTTTTCGATATCGCGGGTAGTCCACTTATATCGTAAGATAAGTATGGCTACCTTCGAGTCGATCTTTGAGAGATGTAGCTCCTACTACGGTGTTCAGTCTATTTGTAGTGAATTAACTACACCTTTTCAGCACCTACAAAAGACATATCTCCCGTGGATCTCGGAGATCCCTCTTTCTCGGGGTATTTCCTGGGTCAAGTATTCCGCTCGTTTGCTGTCAGGAATTCAGTAGAGTGGCCTTGAAAGAAGCAAGCCTACTCTTCTTCATGTGTAATGCTTTCTTTAAGGATATCTTTCTTTTCGTAAGCCCACAAGGGATTTCATCAGGGTAAATTCCAATCTAACTATTAAATAAATAATTACGACTAATCGTAAGAGGAACTATTCTATATGTAATCTTCAGAATAGAGCTCTGATACCACTCTAATGAAAGCAAAAATCCCGAGAAAACGTATCTAGAAGAGCTTGAGGATTTTAAGTTACCTTTAGGGCTAGTTAGGTAAAACCTTATATACGCAATTATCAGATCGATCTTTGAAGGACACGATGGAACTTTCCTCCTTGACTTCAGTTTAGGAATATTTTCATCCGGGATTGGAACGACCTATGTTGTAACGGAGGAGAGAAGGTGAACCAGCTTCCTTTGGTCGCCTCTCCCGTCTGGTCGAGTAGCTTTCGCTCCTTCCTACTTACTTTATTATAATATAAGCTTAAGCTGCTACGTGGCCTATTGGGAGCTTTTTAGTCATAGTGGGAGCTTTCGGAAATCACTTAGCAGGTCTTCATCATAGGAAGAGGGAAGAACAAGGGAGAAGATCTTATTTAAAAGAAGACGATTCCAAAAGAAAGTCAAAACGGGGAATAGGATGCCTTAAAGGTAAATAAGAAAGATCCTAAATAAAAATGAAAATACCTGCCTTTCTAATGAGATGTGATCTGTCTAGGGCTAGCTGAACTAAGCCTCATCAGAGGAGGAAAGATTTGCTGCTTTCATACTTCTTCTTCCTGCTACGCCCTTGCTTTCCCACCGCTCCGTGGGGGGCCTTTTCTTCTCACTTGAGAGATGCGATTTGAAAGAAGAGAAGAGGTTCTATCAGTTAATCACCATCCCTTCCTCTAATGAATTAGATCCCATCTGCTAACTATAACTCAACTCCGAGGGAATAATGAAAAGAAAAAAAATCCTCTACTCGAAAGCCGTTGCTGATCTGATCTTTTCTTTCCTGGGCGTGGGCGAGACAAAGTCTTCTTAGTCTTCCGCTTTTTCGGTGATATCTATAAGAAGGAATACCTGTCTCAAGGTAAACAGGAGTTCCCGGCTCAAGCGAAATGATACCGGCGCAAGGTAATTCAATTCTTTAGTTTGTGGCAGAGAGTTTTAGAAGACTCTCGGTTATTAAGGTCACTGCTTAACAAAGCGATCTTGATAGCCGCTGACGTACTAAGGAGTTATGTATTGGAGCTTACCTGTTTGCTCTTACGGTAATGAGGACGGCCCGACGTTCGGGGATGTTGCATTGCGCTTTCTATTTAAAGCAGTGTGCATCCTCGCTTCAGAGGGCTTGTGGCGGAGAATTTAACCATTACTCACTTCGCGTACCCATCTTTCTGACACGCTCCTAGGGTATCATAATCCCCTCTTTTCATCGAAAAACTTATATACATACAAGAGGGATGATTATAGTGATTGTGTTAGTTCAGATCTATCTTTCCTTCGGAACCTTGGCAAAGGTTGTTTGCCTTGCCAAGAAGGATACGTTCTCTAGCATTATCACTCAAGTCTTGGACTTGGATTCTGTGTTGTCTTTGATGTCTGATATTAAGGTAGTCTAATTCCAAACCAACTGCAGTACCTAAGCTATCCTTTAACACATTACCCATTCCATAAATAAGGGGCCCTTACAAGAAGTCCCTAGACTAGGGAGATCAAACATCTCCTCGGGAATAAGACGTAACTCCTGGGGTTTCTTTTATAATAAAAAAAACCAAGATCCCCTTCCAATACGGGCTCAAAGGCCGACCTCTTCCGAGCCAAAGCTAAAAAGGAAGTCGGAGCTTGGTCCACATCGAGAAAAAACGTTCGTAATGAACGGATCTCCGATGGTCGAGCCTGCCAAGGACACGGAACCCAGCACCACCTACCCGAGCCAAGGTACTCAACCTTTGGAAAGGGTCTTTAATGTGAATTGCGAACAACCCACAAGGGTGGTATGATTGAAAGATAGTTTGAATAGGGGCACAAGTCTAGAGCTGTGGTATGGAAAATAGATGAGAAAAAAAAACCTCATCTCTTTACTTAGTCAGAGTCATTGTTTTACTCTTTCTATCTGCATGACTGCTTTCTTATGATGAGTAGTGCCCATCACTTGCCTCTCTGTGCCCTGTATGAAGGAGCATCCACTGCGCTTACTAGTGGGTATGATTAAAGTCAAGAGCGGGTCTCTCAGAAAAAAGGACCTTATCTGTATCTGTCTCTCTTACTCGAACTAGCCACCCCTTGGGAACCGTCTCCCCTTTTACCCTGCAATGAAGGGCGGATGGCTTAGCCTTGCCTTTAGAAAGAAGAAAGAAAAAAAATGCCTTTGAAGGGCTTAATCAATAGGAGAAGATAGCCGCAGACAGAAGTAGCGGCTATTGCTATTTCATTCCCTCCCACTCTTTTAGCTCTGATCGTAAACGCTCTTCTTCCAATAGGAGTTATTCTTTGCCTTGACGCTGTGAGAGCTTCCGGTCCTTGAGTATGAGTACTCCTATCCGCTCTTGGGTTCATAACCGGTCCTATTGAATTAGTTGCACATGAGTACGGTCTTCTCGGGGTCGGGGTTCCCTTTACCGGGATTTCCCCTTGGCAGATAGAGCGGAAACAGAAAGCGATATATCCGCTGCTATTATCCGCTCTTAGGTTGCAGTTGCTCTTTGAGTTCTCTCTTTCTTTCTTTATGGGTCTTCCCCGGCCGTTAGATCAAGATAAGAAAGATAAGAATGGTATTAGATAGATGTCTTCTTCTTTACTGAGGGAGTAGGTATGGGGCGCCCTTACTTTTTGAATGGGTTACCTTAGGCATTACTAACTAATCCACTATGTCCGCTATCGAATAGCCTAGGCAAGATAGAAAGTCTCTCTTATTGTGAGGCTTCCCTTCCCTTACTCTAGGGCTTTTCTTCTCTTCTTCTCTAAGGGCAGTGAAAGCCATCTGATATAGGGCTTTCTCCTGTAATCTGTCTCTCGATAAGAAGCTTTCTTTTGATCCGGGTTAATCTCGTCTTCTTGAAGAATTACGGATTCCTAAACCTAGTAAGGGAAAGCGATTCTACTCCAATTGCATTCATCAGTCGGATGAGAGTGAGAATAGAAAGGAAGCCGGGAGGAAGAATGGAGTATAGCATTA
>NC_029805.1:422500-430597 GCF_000393655.2 Nicotiana sylvestris
TCCAAGGCCAGGTTATCAACAGGGGAAGAGGCAGTGTGGATGGCAGGTTCGATTACGGAGAAGTAAATAATCAATGATTATGCGGAGGGTCCAGCAGTAACTAATTACCCAAGCAGAAGGACAATGACACTAGCTAACCAACTGAGAGAGTCAAATAGATAGATGAATTACTTGCTAAAGGAAAGGAAAGAAGTGGAATCAGACTCAGTTTCAGTTCATCACAGGGATTCGGAAGTAGCCGTATTTGATGATGTTGATGTTTCAAAGTAACTTCCGGAATTTAGCATTGAAGATAAGGACAGAAGAAGATAGGTAGCTTTCCGCCCTAACTAAAACATCTAAATCTTAATAGGATGCAGCTCGTCCCGATCTGTCTCCGGTCGTAACTAAGATAGATCGATTAATCTCCGAGAAGTCCTAAAGCGGAAGTCATCTATTGAGGACAGGACTAGGCAGACGGAGGTCTAGGAGCTTGAATAGCTTACTGAATTAGCTCAGTAAGGGCCTACAGCTTCTCTTGAGTCTATAGGAAAGATCAGGGCAGATATGCCCCGGAAAGCAAGAAATCCCTAAATCCAGTTATTCTTTAGGGTAAAAGGCTGGTTTAGCTCAACAATTGATAGATTGCGTTATATTGTCCGCTAAAAGCATTCTGTCCTGATGGTTTAAAAACCTAAAAAGATGGCAGTTATCACCTGCTGACGAAGTGGTGAGGTTTGCAGAGAATACACTAAAGGTCTCCTAGCTTCTAAAAGAAGAAATTCTCACAGGCCTTTATTTCAAAGTTTCAGATTCGATTCCAAGGCAGCTTTTCTTTAGTCCTCAGGATATGATTCTTTAGTATGTTACCAGGGGCTGAGCTCAATAGCAACTTACTCAAAGACTGCGGCTACTTTAGCCTCAGTATGTTCCTACTGTTCCTACAGTGAGGATAGGGGAATCCCCGGTGGTAAGGAATCCAAATAGAATCCAAGGGAATAGACTTCCTTGCTGCCGAACTTCTCAGAAGAAGCTGGGCCTGTAGAATGTAGAAAAGAAGACTAGCCTTTCGATTTGAGTATTAGAAATAGAATGCCTTGGTTTATACTTCTAAGGAAGGGCTTTTCTTTTGTAACTACCTAATCCCCCTGGAGGGTCAATGGCCTGACTAAGAAAATTGCTGAAGCTGCAGTTACAGAGGGGAGAATTGGAATTGAATCCAAGGCTTTGCCTCTAGGATCATCTTACCTTCTAACTAAGGAAGTTTTCTACTAATTCAATCGATGTTTTCACCTTACTTAACTAGAGAGCAGATGCTGGAGGGGGAGGCCGGGCTTTCGCCTTTAAAGGGATAAGCTGTGATGTGATAGGCACGAAGTCAAGCAACCTATGAGTAAGTACTCCCGGTCTATACCTTGGCTAAAGTATCTTGCCAGGTATGCTAAGCTACCTATCCCTAAAGAGAATAGGCATCTTGTTACGGATAAAACTACGTTTAAGAAAGAACGATCATATGATGTCCAGAAAACGCATTAGAAAGCTCTATAGAGGTACGCAGTTGCTCCACCGATAGGGAAAGGGGAGAGGGATTGCGAAAACAGAATTACGATAGCTCAAGTTCAGTGAGCTTTAGGTATTGGTATTGAGAAGAAGAAGGCTTTTTCTTTCTCTTTTATTTTTGTCCCGAAGTCATTCTCCATTCCAATTTGGAATAGCAAGCGTAAGCGCAGGAGTTTTCTTGCTCTCGCTATCGTACCTCAGCCTTTCCACAAGCACTAACTAAGCCTTCATCCTCTCCCTATGCTCTTCCTGCGCTGTAGCTTTTCTCAATCCTCTCGCTATCGGTAAAGCAACTATGTACCTTTCAGTCGGTACAGTGTCTTTCGCTTCCCTTACTCCACTCTTTTCTCCTTTTAGGGAAAGAAAGAGCTTTGTAAAGCGATTCATATCGATTACTTAACGCCCTCTTCCCTGCTAGTATCCCTGTCCCATTAAGGTTAGGTGGGGGAATGGAACTGAAAGAAAGACTGCGGGAGAATATAGGTCTACTTTTTCTGCTGGCTTGGTTGAACTGGCTAACCCTGCATTGCTTTCAAAGGAATGCCTTTTGCTATTGTTACTTCCCTCTCAACTTGCCATAGGACTTGTAAAATTCCCACATCCGATTCGTAAACAGACAGGCTTGACCCGACCCTCAGACTGTCTTATAATAAGATAGTCATAATAGTCTAGTGCTAAGGCCTAAAAAGAAAATGAGCAAAATCCTCCTCCTTCAGGTGTGGCTTAGCATTAGGAAGTTCTTATAGAATGCGCTGTGAGGGAGAAGACAGAAGCAACTGACATAGTGAATGTCCGAGGAGTCAATAAGTGCCTCACTTTACAGTAAAGGAAGACGAATCCGCGAAAGGAAAGGTAACTGAAAGCGTATCTGCTTTGGGGCTTGAAGGATTTTCTGTTCTGACCTTCCTGAGCACGAGAGGCGTAACGATCTGGGCACTGTCTCGGAGAGAGGCTCGGTGAAGTAGACATGTCTGTGAAGATGCGGACTACCTCCACCTGGACAGAAAGACCGATTGAAGCTTAACTGTTCCCTGGGATTGGCTTTGGGCTTTTCCTGCGCAGCTTAGGTGGAGGGCGAAGAAGGCCTCCTTCCGGGGGGGGCCGAGCCATCAGTGAGATACCACTCTGAAAGAGCTAGAATTCTAACCTTGTGCCAGGACCTACGGGCCAAGGGACAGTCTCAGGTAGACGGGCGTAGGGGGCCCACACCAATCCATCCCGAACTTGGTGGTTAAACTATACTGCAGAAATTGAGAATAGATCATGATGAAACTGATGATCTTTCTTTTTTTCCCCTCCCTTTCTTTGAACCTTGTCAATGATCGAACTTAAAGATATGAACTGAGTGCCATTTGATGAGTAACTGAGAACAAAGGAGAGGGATATGGAAAGAATGAAGTAATCAAAGAAGAAGTTATAGCAGAAATATATTTTGCACTAGGGAATCGGTGACTGTGAGATGCTCCTCCCAGAGTTCAAGAAAATGTAGAAACTGGGGGGAGTCTCTATCAATTAGTGCCAGATAAATTTCTGAATAGTGGAAGGAGTCAATCTCCAGGATGAATGTCTCTACGACATTCTTGACGTCTTCCGGTTGTGGGGAGTAGTCCAGTGACCGCAACATGTGTGTCGCGCACCGGACCAGCCGGTTTTGCTGGCGAACAAAGCGGTCTATCGCCCTTTGTTCCTCCACCGAGAGACTTCCCCCCCCAGGAATTAATGGTTGATATGGTTCTTCTGGGGGTTCCTCGGGGGGAAGATTCAGATCGGGAATTATGGGCTCCGGCAGGGGTGTCACGGAATTCCCCAATCCCAGAGTCAAATCCATGGGTTCCCTACTAATTACTGCGATCACATAAAAACATAAACTTTGAGGCTCAATAGCTAAATACATGGCAATTGAATCATAAGCCGAGATCATAAAGAGCATACCGCGAGTAGGAAGTGGAATTAATACAATGGATTCAAAAGCATCAAACCTCTCTTGTTCGAAAGAATTGAAACACATCGAAATGGTACCAGCCGTACTTAATAATAGAAGGATTTGGCAGAAATATGTAAAATTGTCCCTCCTAAAAAGATTATTCCAGAATAAATGGGCAATAGTTAGGAGAGGTGCGCCAGCGGCGAGCAGAAGCAAGGTTATTAGATACCTCAGGAAAGCCCGGCCAGAACCACACGTGCAAGTTTCCCTGCATGTGGCTCGTCCGTGATAACTTCTTCGGATTTGCGTGAACTAGCGGACCGATCACTAAGTGGGGATGCTCCCTCCAGCATGAGCGAACCCTTTCGGAACTGGTTAAGAATGGGCGGCACTATCCCAGCCCGGATCCAGCCAGGTTCTATTGATCATGTCCCCTTCCCAACAGTTGTACCTTGTCTTGGGGCGTCTTTGGCTTTACGATAGAAAGCTCGCCGGAGAAAGCCAGGTGCCGTAGGTAAGCTCTATTTGGCCCGGAGCATTGATTTCCCATAACGAATAGGCTAGCTCTATCTCTCAATTACCTATCCTGTGCTCGAGAAGGTCCCTCAGTTCCTCGGCAGCACCTCGAGGTGCATTTAGTTGTCTTACATGAGACGAGGGCTATTCCCCACTCCATGGCATGACACCTTTCGCTCATCCATTCCGCCCGTCCAGACGCGGCGCCCTTTCTCATTATCATCTACCGCCCTTTCTTTCCTCCCGGCTATTCACGCATGAAGATCGTCGTATGTATGCTCGACTTCGGTTGCCGGTGCTATAATAGGTAGAAGTACATTATGGCAGGATCAGTCACCCGGGCAAACAACCCTCCTCCAAGAAGAATTGTGCTATGCCCCCCCGATCCCTATAGAGCGAAAGAGCTGCCTGGTGATCCCTAGGTTGCAGCACGTCCGGTCGTTAACTCCTCGCGCCGCTGCCGCCGTTTCTAGGACCGACCGACGCCTCACCTGCACAGGTACCTACGTAGTGTAGTCTCGGTCGCACATTCAACATAGCGTTCGGACTCATGTGCCTTCCAGAACCAGGGGTATTCGAGCCTGCTGCGTACGATTAGCCAGCCTTGCGGCGGCAAAAGGATTAGACGTCCCCCCATGCTACGGTTCCCTGCGGTCCAAACCCGGTGCCGCTTTAGGTTAGGGAGCTGGACGATAATAGCTCCTCCGCATCCCAAAGCGCGCTGCCCTCCTAGGCGCGCAACACTAAGTAATCCAAGCCAACCCACATTACTGACTAACGGTGGATAATCATATTTCTTAGAGGTACTAAATACAACTCCATGAATGAGCAAAATGAAGGTTGCATTAATGATAAAGATCTCTGGGGAAACCGCTAAAAAAAGATTGAACATGTGGGAGGATCCGAACGAATTCTGCTTTCATTTCCCCCGTATGGAGCACTGAGTTACTTACGTTACGGTCTTCAGCAGGCAGGCTGCACTCTAGGCGGCTAGGAAGGCTCGCTAGACCAGCAGCCAGACCAAGAATGAATGTGTAATGATGGTGATTCCACACCAGGCTCAATAAAAAATTGAATGTAGAAAGGGGATCCTAAACTAAAAAGGAGTCCATGACCCCTTTTTAGAGCGTATAAGGGGAGGTCGAATTCCAAACCTTTTCTCTCGAGTATACCCATTACCAAAAAATATACGTCACTTTGGGACACATGCGCATAGCCGCCGCGCGTGGCTAAAGGTCAACCAAAAAAAAGAGCTCAAACTCTTTTTTTTTTTTTAGTTCCACTGAGAAAGTCTTTTCTTATAAAAGACGCCACTCTACGAGGGAAGATGCAGATAAAAGGCCAATAGCCTGATGTCAGCTTCTACGGCATAAGCTTTAGATCTATCAACGAATAATAAACATTTTATAAGAAAAGATAAATTTTTTGTTGAAATCTCAAAGAAAGGTATAGGTGAAATTTGGAATAGTCATTTCAATCTTTTTCTTCCAATTCTAAGAAAGAAAAATCCCGAAAAATCCGTCAATAAATGACGAACTCCATTATACAGATGATAGGACAGGGCTAAGGCAGTAATCTCGACGGAGATTAGGATGAGCTTTGATGAATAAAAGAAGAATTGGTAGAAATTCTCATAGGTGAAGCAAATCAAACCAATTTTCAGACAAAGAAGATAAAAAAAGAAAACTATAGTGGCTAGGAAAGCTCCGGAGATTCTATGGGAAATTGAAAACGTCGAAGTAAGCTGTGGCTTATAAATAGGAAGATGAGGAGATAAGGGGCGAAGGATATTCATGATATTCAGAAAGATTTATGTTCATTCGCTCTGCTCGCAGAGCGGTATACCGAAAAAAAGAAGCGACTACCTTACTTAAGCAATTCTTCTTATTCTTATTCTTTCTTAGTTGAAGTTCCTATATTGGTTTTTTCTTTCTTTTATGAATGTTATAACTCCTAATTCTTTGGTAGCGGACCTCTTTGATAGTTCGACCCTTATCCCCCGTCTAACTCAACTATTCGACTGTACGGCTATTGTGATTGCGAGAGAAAGGAGGGATGGCGCCTTCCTTTACCATCTGGCGGTTGAAAACAAAAGTGCTTCCAGGTACACGGCTGTTAGGCTCATCCAAGGCGTATTTACGGAAGTAGCAGGGAACTTGACCGTCAAG
Organism: Nicotiana sylvestris; assembly: GCF_000393655.2. Lineage (NCBI taxonomy): Eukaryota > Viridiplantae > Streptophyta > Magnoliopsida > Solanales > Solanaceae > Nicotiana > Nicotiana sylvestris. The sequence goes on from NC_029805.1 coordinate 428,648, forward strand.
TTTGAAAAAAGCTGGCCAAGCCTGTGTCACTTTCTTACGTCAGGAGAAAGGGAGATCAAAGAAGTATGGGGCCGATACGCGAAGGATCAAATCATAGAGATAGCGGATCTTAAGAGGCGGAAGAAAAGGAACCTCGGCGACCCAGAGATCGCGGAGTCCGCGCCCGTGCCGAAAGTGAAGAAGCTTTCCTCTCCTTTCAGTCGAGCATGCCCGCCCTTTAGCACTTCCCTTCCCGAAGTGGGAGTAGGAGAAAGGAAAGCGCACTCGATCAATTACCATGCCGTGTCGTAAGACAAAAAGTCACCCGCAGGTGCTTTTGACCTTGACCGAGTCTTTTCTAGTACGGACCTGGCGGAGTGCTTTAACATAGGCGGATGTGGGACACAGAAAGAATAGATTCAGGTGCTCCTGAGTCAAGAGATTCTTCTCCCTAAGTAGCATTCTTGTAAGTACAGAAGGAATTCTCCTGTCTCTGAAAAGATAAAGCTAAAAGCAATCTCTGGTATAGATATTGATATTGACCCGCCTCTACGGGAGGTGGGTGGGGATCAAGAGAAGCAAGGCCGGGCACATCATACTCTTCAGGGATTGTGTCATGTCAATTTTCATAGTGAATTTCTTGCGTATCCACCCTGAAAGCGAGAGCTCGAGGCGGTGGGAAAGGAGAATCAACAAGATAGGATGCTCTGTCCCAACTAACAAGAGTAGGAAGATTCCAGCTTTGAATCTTGTGCTTGACGGTGATCATTTCTGCCACGTCGTAACAGTCTTTAGTGCTTTCTGTTTCAATGGTTTGGAACCCTTCTTACTTTCTTTATTATATCGGGGAATTTTTGCTCTTGGTCCGCTAACTCCATAAAGGGCTGGTGGGTGGGGGTAGAGCCTCTAGCGCCAATGTCGATGAATCAAAGGTGTCTGTTTATGGTATGGAATAGGAAGAGCAAGAATGGAACCGCTATCGCTTGTCCTATCATCCGCGATGAGCTTCTTTCATTCGTCAGTATGGGGTAGGTAGAGTCCTTTGCTCGTATGCTTGGCATTACTATAGTCGCACCAGTCTTCCTTCCTTTTTAGTGCACATGAAACGGAAACCCTAATAGAGACTACCCACACGGTGATCAAAACTCTTCCTTCTCTGCTTCACTGTCAATTGATTGGCGCATGAACGAAGCTGTAACGGAGCATGTACGCGACGATCAAACACGGCTTTGCCAGCTGCCTGTGATAGGAAAAAGAAAACTTGATCAGATAGTTCGTGCGGGGCATTTCCCACCTCGCCTTTGATGGACATTCAAAAGGATCTGCTAGGCTGTCTTACATGTCCCAAAAAGCAAGCAAAGGGGCTCCTTTCCTTCCCCATGTGGAAGAAGTGTACACACAGGGGGCCTACAACCTCGACCTCAGTATGAAAAGCATGACGGAATCGACGGTGGTCAATCTTCCTTCTTCTTTGGCATCTCGACTGGGGAGCATGAAAACAAGACTGGAAGAGGGCTCAGGTATCAACGTCCTTAGCCCGCATTGATCAATATCAATAAGAATAGCAGTCGTATAGGTATAGGTTAGCGCTTCCTTGCTTGCATCCTTTCCTCTCTTTCTTAATGAAATAAATATAGATGTCTCGACTGCCGAATCCTTATCCTGCAAACAACTCGATTCTGTTGATTCACTGTCCATTTGTCCTTAAACCGGATGTTTGGTCAACGACTTTGATATTCCTTCACACAAGGTTTTTAATCCTTCTCCCCCGCTTAGGACAGAAAGGGGAAGTAGCGAGATTACGATTCATTCGATTGGCAGGTCCAATCGAAGGAAGTCGCTCCAGCAGCTTTAGTACTTAGTACTTAGTTAAGGCCCCAGCCCTTCGCCCGGTTCTTCTCCGGCTCCACCAGCAGCCTTTATCAGCTGCTATGGTTCCCTTCCCGCAATGCGAATCTATATCTCTTTGCG
>NC_007500.1:5000-7500 GCF_000393655.2 Nicotiana sylvestris
AAAAATAGAAGAGAAAAGTCATACAAAGTTATATACAAATGACTACCCCCCTTTTTGTATTTCCTTAATTTATTTCCTTAATTGAATTTCGGTTGATTAGGATTGATTAGGACGAAGTTCCTTAAAAACCTCCGCCTTCTTTAAAATATCCTGAACAGTTCCTGTAGGTTGAGCCCCTTTTTCAAGGAAATATAAAATAGCAGGAACATTTAAATAAGTTTGATTCTTTATCGGATCATAAAAACCCACTTTCCGAAGATCTTTTCCTTCTCTTCGGGATCGAACATCAATTGCAACGATTCGATAGACGGCTCATTGGGATAGATGTAGATGAACAACACCCCCCCTAGAAACGTATAGGAAGCTTTCTCCTCGTACGGCTCGAGAAAAATGATTGATTCGAGGTTTTATCTCTGTATGGAATTCTATCTAAGAAATGACAACTGGGTCCATAAAATGATCAAATCAATTAAAGATGTAAGTCTTTTTTTTTCTTCTTTCTTCCTGAAAATGAAAAAGAAACCATTCGTACTCTCATAACTCAAGTTGGATAACTTTCAAACAGTTCAAAGGAAAATCTTTCGGCAATTTCATTTATTGAGCGGTCTTTCCTCCTTTTATGTTTGTCTCGTTTAAAATGGATTTGGATTCTTCAGTTCGATCCAGTTATTAAGACAATAAAAAAGGTGTTTCCTTGTTCTGGGATCCTTTATCTTTGTTTTATTTTAAATCATTGGGTTTAGACATTACTTCGGTGCTTTTTAATCCTTTCAAAATGGCAGCAACATACCCCTTTTGCGATTTCTATGAAAGAATCCTACAGACGATGGATTCCCGCGTGAAACACTTTGGATCGAAAAAGTTTGATCAATTCCAAGGAATTTTTGAATTGGAAACTTGCTCGAATTGGATTCTTTCGATTTCCATACCGAAAATATATTTACGAAGTTGTTCCAATTTTTTTATTGATTGGCATTAACCCTAGACTCTTGCCCCGAGAAATAAATTAATACTTTCTACTCGAGCTCCATCATGGACTATTTACATTCCAAGACAACAAAAAAGAGGGGTTCTAATGAAACAGAACCAATGATGTCGAGCCAAGAGCACCTTCATTCCTACATAAAATGGTGGATGTACAAATCCACAACGGATCCTGTCCTTCAAGTCGCACGTTGCTTTCTACCACATCGTTTCAAACGAAGTTTTACCATAACATTCCTCTAAGAACCGGTATGGAATTGATTCAATTATGGAATCATGAATAGTCATTGGTTGGGCTGATGTATAAACACCATAATCTATACTTTGTTCTATATCTATATACTATAGAGATAGGTGGATAAATATTTTTCTTTAGTAAGACCCCATCGCTAATATTAATTTATCTAACATATTAATTAATATTTAATATATAAATAATATATAGAAATAATAATAAATAAGAATAATAATAAATAAGACGAATAAATGAGTTCTTTTTGATTCTGCATCTTCACGTGACTCAATAGGAGAGATTGACCTATTTCATACTTCTTCAAATAGCAAAGATTCCGCTTATAAGGAATGATTAAAACTATTTATATTTCTAAATTTAGAAAGTTCCCTTTTCGACATCATTATTTGAAGAAAATTTGATAGTTAAAGATCACTTTTGATCATCTTAGGAAAGAAAAAAGATAAGTCTTTCTTTTTTAATTGAATCATCAACGATTTCAATGATCTAAAATAGATAAATACACCAAACAACAAATCCAATTTTTTTTTATGAGATGGATAAAAAAAGATTAATATAAGGTAAGATTTTCATTCTTATTCTTTTTTTTTTTTTTCATCTGATTGATAAAATCCAAAGAATGGGGAGGGTTTCGTATCTATCAATTCGATCAAATAGACTGAGCAATTGTCACCGTTTATAGATATTGAAATGAATGCCTTCCCATTACTGATTAACTCCTATCTACCCCATTCTATGGGACTGATGCAGCATAAATCAAAAGAAAAGAGGGGGGTGTCCTAGTCTTTTTGATTTTTACGAAATGCGAGCTGTCTAGGCACAAAGCCAAACAAGTCCAGATTAAGTCAAGTTTTTGCTCCTATTTTTTGATATTTTAGCCTAACTCATTGATTAAGAATTAAGAGACTTAGTGAATTTAATTAGTACCAAAAATCCCCTCTTGGCGAAAAGTCAAGAAATCCACAAAAAAGAAAATGGAATCTAATTAGGCTAATTTAGGGGATAGAGAATACGAGATAGGGAATATAGATTCTTTCGCATCTCGATTCCGTTTTTGAAAAAAAAAAATGATTCATCGAAGAAAAAAATCAGAAACAACAATCACATTCCAGCTAACATTTCGATTTTAAACAGAACATTGTTAAAAAAGCAATCTATATTCTCATAGAATATATATATGTTCTGGGACGGAAGGATTCGAACCTCCGAATAGCGGGACCAAAACCCGTTGCCTTACCACTTGGCCACGCCCCATTTAGATTT
>NC_007500.1:12500-15000 GCF_000393655.2 Nicotiana sylvestris
TTCCGTAAGCGAGAACGAGCTTTTTCGAGTTGTTCAATAGCCCCTCCACGCAGTTCTTCTGAATTTCGAATAGTATTCAAGATCCTCTGTTTTCGATTATCTAATAAATCACTTAATGAAAGTAGATTATTTTTCCATTCCTTTCCAAAATTCCATAATCCCTTCCCGAACCAAACATGAATCTTTCGATTCATTTGGCTCTCACGCTCAATTACTTAAGGTAAATTCTCATATCTTTTTTTATGAATGTAATGAGCCTATCTTCTCTTCTTTGTTCATATTCCAAAAAGATATCGAAACTAATGTAAGACCAAAATATTCGGAGGACTCTTCTGACAAAATAAAAAATATGTAATTGTCAGCAAAGTTGTTTCTTTTTTTTTTTTTCAAATCCAAAAAGCTCTTCTTATTTAGAATAGGTCGTCGATTCAGCATTAGATAAAGGGGGTAAAATCCCCGTTTTTACAATTTACAATAAGCGGTTCAAATCATTTTATCAATATGAGTATCCTATATCGATAAAATATTTATTTTGAAACCACCTCTATATTAACATAGTGGTAGAAAGAGTACCATGCTGCGTCTAGACTTCAAACAGTTTGTTTTAACCATGTTAATAGTTCCACATTATTGGTTAATAGAGAATCAAAATTGATTTACCAATGAATCGCGAAATGCTATGGTTCTTACATATAATTTCTGAATTTATTCAGAAGTAATTCGCGAGATCATGCACCTCTCTTTCCTAGTTATAACGGAAAAGGGTACAGCTGGGTGGTCCAGCCTATTCTTGAAATAAACAACTCGCACACACTCCCTTTCCAAAAAAAATCAATACACCAAGCACTACACTTAGATTTATTGGATTTGTTGCTAAAATATCGGTATTAAACCCGAAACTCCCGGCAGATGGCCAGTGGCCCAAAGAAACGAAAGAATCGGTTACGTTTTTCATATGATCTCCTCTTATAGATAGACTAAAAAATCGAACAGAGTTCTTTTTGTAGCACTTCGCCCCTCTTTTTATTTATTCTTTTATTTTTTCTGAAATTGAGTCAAAAAATAAAAAATATTCGAGTTAGTTATAAATTATGAACTAATGAACTAGCCCTTTTATTGGTTATTGGAACACTAACACTTACTAAAAAGAGTTTCCCTTGGTCTATGAACGGGAAGGATGAAAGCGAGTCAGTATGCTAATTCCTCATCCGCAAATCAGCCCTTCCCGTAGGTTCTTTTCTCAAAGAATAAAGAATTGGAGGAGGGAAATCTTGATAGAATTTGAAAAAGCAAACGACAAGTCGAAGGCAATAAAATATGAAAAATGTATTTATTTTTCATATTTCTAAGCTAAGATTAAACAAAAGGATTCGCAAATAAAAGTGCTAATGCTACAACCAGTCCATAAATTGTTAAAGCTTCCATAAAAGCTAGACTAAGCAATAGCGTACCTCGTATTTTTCCCTCTGCCTCAGGCTGTCTCGCGATACCCTCTACAGCTTGACCCGCAGCAGTCCCTTGACCAACTCCGGGTCCAATAGAAGCAAGCCCTACGGCCAATCCAGCAGCAATAACGGAAGCGGCAGAAATCAGTGGATTCATGATAAGTTCCTCGTACCAAAAAAAAGAAATGGTTAATGATACAATCAACCAATGAGTTATGACTTAATTATTCCCTCGCTAGGACTCATCCAGTCGAAGTAACTAAGAACTTCGGATTGAAGTAATAAGATTATTGAATCATCAGAACTACTTCGATATATCTTTTTTACTTTTTAGCCACAGAGTCTTTGTGAACCCATACGACTTTCGTTCTTCCATTTCTTGGTTCGAACTGTTAGTTGAATTATTTCTTGATTTCATCCGTTTATTCATTCAATTCACAGTCACAAGGGGCCGGAAGGACTTCTAGTCTATTAGAATCCCCTAGAGTAGTAAAATATATCTTTAGTTCATTTCATATATAACTAGCACTAGTCAATATCTAATATCACATATACATGTCTTTCTTCCATAACGTAAACCAAGCATTCATCTTAGATTCAATCCTATTCGAGAATCAAGCGTCGAAACATCTAGAAGGGTTGGCTTATAGTTATTCAATTACAGATACCTCCCTCTCCTAACCGACCCTTTCTAAAATACTCAAAAAAATCCCTTTTTTGTAAATTCTTTTGAACCTTACCTTTTCTTATTATTCCACCTAGATAAATCTAAATGGACAAATTGATTAGGCCGAATAATTCCATATGTATAGAAATATCATTATTTGATTGATCTAAGTTCATGCAATTTATTAATAAAAATGAATAATTTATTTATTAATTATTAATATTTTGGTCAATCGTTGAATAAAATCAACTGAAAGGGAAATCGTTTCGCCCTTTTTAATTTAATTTAATTACACGTCGTAAACCTATACAACAAGAATTATAATTATTGACAAAAATTCTTATATTCAAATTGTTTTAACAATGAATTAATAATGAGATGGACTAAG
>NC_007500.1:17500-20000 GCF_000393655.2 Nicotiana sylvestris
AGATGCTCTTGTTATTCCCAATAAGACGACTCGGTAACAGATCGCTTCTTCCAAAGCGCGCCCCATTCGTTCTGCTCGCAACAATCCAATAAGTTCTCCGGGTGAAAAAACATTAGACATTCCATCTTCTGAAACCAACACTTTTGATGTTATTTGACGTACAATAATTTCTAGATGCCTATTATGAATCTGCACCCCCTGGGAGCGATAAACCTGTTGGATTTTATTAACCAAAGAGATTCGGCTTTGCGCTATAGTTAGCTCAGCACCAATCAAGAATCCCCAAGGAATTCCAAGAATTCTTGTTATACATTTGTTCCAACCCTCAATCCTCTTTTCTAGATTCATGGATATTGAATCAACCGAACGCACTTCTAACACCTGTTCTACTTTTGGAAGACCTTGTGTTATATCACCAGATCTCGATTTTTCATATATAAATGTAACTAATGTATCTCCTTCGTAAAGGGTTTCCCCATAATGGCCATGAACAGTTGCTCCGGGGGTGGCCAAATAAGGCTTAGCTGATCGTATCACTATCGAATCAACTTGAACAAGTATAACTTGACCCGATTTGAGGGGCGGTCCATTTTTGGCTATACATACATTTTCACAAATAAACTGTCCAAGACTAATTATTTTAGATGTCTCTTCACAATAATTGTGATGGAGAAAATACCAATTCAAATTGAATGGATTTAAAATAATGTTACGACACGGATCGGGATTAAAAATTTTTCCATTTTCATCCATTAAATAATATTTAAATTTAATCACTTGAAAAGTCTGTTTTAAATTGTCAAGTTGCAAATAGTTAGTTACTAAGATCTGATTATGAGTTATTAAATGGTAAGATGAATAAAAATTCTCAATTGGAAGGGATGTTCCTAAAGGGCCCAATGAATTCCTAATTGGAATTAGGGGATCTTTTTTAATTGATTTTTTTATCACACTGTGATATTTTACATCCTTGAATGGCCCCATTCGAGAACAATTGGCTGCTGACAAAATTATCAACGACTGACATTCCTTATTTCTATTTAACAACGTATGAATAGTTCCTTGAGGTTGGTTAATAGATTGTTGAATTTTTGCCTTGGAATAGGAATAAATGGAAGAAAAGGGGTTGATATTGGTACAATCTGATCCATTATCAGAGAGCAATCCTGACCCCGACGGATCATTCCTTTTTCCGATATACGAAATAGGGGATTTCACTAAGTTGATTCTTAGGAAATGTCGAATCAAACCATTTGTCCTTATTTCAACAAAAGAAGCACGGGCTTCTTCGCAAGAAGAACTTTTTTTGTCTTGGTTCCAATTTAATACTAAACAAGTCCGAACTAATTGAATACTTGTGTCAGAAATTCCTCGAATCGGTTTGCCATTTCCATAAAGGATATAATTGACAATTCGAAGTTGCACATTATCCCTTTCCTGCAATGGATCCGGTGGAAAAAGGGTTGCTAAATTTATACCGTCCGTTATTTCATATGTGACGACAGGTCGAACTAAAACAAAAAACTTTTTCTTGCTAGGTGTAATCCGTTGGACATAGATCCAATTTTTCACTTTTTTGGATTCCTTGGAATTTCTTTTTCCTGTTCCTGGTGGTATCAAAACGCCGGTATGTCGGGATATCTTATCTGTCTCTCCAGGAAAATGGATATCTCCAGAAAAGATTTTAAGTTCAATTCGTTTTTTTTTTCTCTCCACCCGGACCAACCCACCGACTCGGCTTCTTAGATTTAAGGTGATTTGTGTATCTACCCCAACGATACTATTGTTCCGTACCATTATGGAAGAAGATCCGGGCAAGATATGCACCTCTTCAGGAATGAAAAAAAATCGATCTACTTTCATTTGGTATTTTGGCCTAAATTCCTTGACTCCTCGATACTCAAGCAAATCCTCTTTTTTGATGACTGAATGCGTTTCTACAGTCCCATATTTAATAATGCCCGAACTCTTTCTTCTGTATCGAGGATCATCGAAATAAGCAAGAATACTATTTCGACGGAAAATACCATTTACGGGGATTTCAATCGAGATACCTGAACAGGGCATTAGTTCATTCTCGAGTTCTTGAATCGAGTGTAGTGGAATGATGAATTTATTTCTTCGCCTTTTTGACAATAAATCAGAATTCTCGTGGAGAATAGGCGAATATACGAGATTATACTGACCAGCACATATGATTCGATTAAGGTCTGAATAATCAGGAATCCTATCTTCTTTTTTACCAGAAAAATCCGAACTAAATAATTTCTGCCTCGCCTGATCGTTGGTTACTGAGAGGTTAGAAGTATATCTTCGCTTGCCAGAAAGAAAATGCGCATTCATTTGATCCTGATCCTTGTGGATCGAAAGGTAGACTAGACTGGACCTGCACGGCCTTCCTAATAATATCCATAAATGGCTTGTTTTTGGTAATAGATGAACATTACCGTATGTAAATTCGGGTGCATGATAGACATCGGTACTCCAGTGCATTTCTCCG
>NC_007500.1:27500-32500 GCF_000393655.2 Nicotiana sylvestris
CCATCCCCGAGCATTTTTAATTTCCCATTTATCAAAAAATACCACTATTGGTTCATTCTTCATCTAATTAGATAGATTAGATAAATGATCTAGCAATGATGGCATTTCTATTTTGTTTACCGAATCACATGAAATTTTACCCAACTCCATATCTGGAATGTATGAAATACGTATGAACGGAGGAAGAAAGAGAATTTTCTACTTAAATTGAATTGGAATTTATTGGAATTTTCAACAGATACAAATGGAAAGAAATTGATAAAACATCCCTAGAAACAGACTTCTGCTACTTAGACTTATTAATTAAGTTATAGAATTTTGTATAGAATATCAAAACAAAAATGATTCCATTTCTACCATTATTATGATAATACACATTCCAACCTGCTTGAATACCAGAAAAATAAATGGATTCGACATTTGATCTTTTCGCTGAGATAAAGGCATAAAAATAAGAAAGAATATATAGAATTAGAATCGGTTTTTTAGCATTTAACCCCCTTTTCTGTTATGGATTTCGTTGCTAAAAAAATGATTTGTAGAGAAGAGAGAGATTTTGTTTACGGATTTTTGAATAGAATACGATTGTGAAGTGTATAAGAAAAGAAGGTTTGTATGGCTTAACCACGTGTGGAGATATCTATAATATCCGTCTTTCTTCTCTTTTATTGTTTTATTGTCGTTCTCTGTTCTATTCGGGGCAACCCGGGTTGTGCTCTATGAAAACAGAATTTCAATTTTCTATTCAATTCAAAATTCAAATTGAAGTATGATACTTTTCTGATATCTGATAATTCTCTATCGGGAACATATATAAATAATATATATCCGTCTAACAATTTCTCTTGGGGGGTTTACATATACTCATAATTGTTGTTATAATTAAAATTGAGAAGGATTTTTTGATTGAAAAAATCCATACTGATTAGTTATATATCAAGTTGTATTTTCTTATGTCATTAGGAAAACAAAATTTGGAGATTCAAATCCAAGAATCATTCATGCATTCTAAGTCAATAGTTAATGGTTCCGATTTTCAGAAATTTGAATTTTGGATTTTGCGACTGAAAATCCACATTTGATTTTTCAATAGAAAGGTAAGAGAAAGCTTTGAACATTATGAATTTGGAGATCGAAATTGAAAGGATGAATCAAACCCAATCAAAAGGGAAGAAGGATTAGGATTTCTTTGACTTTTAGGAAAAATTAAGGAAAACAGAACTCAAGGTGCAAGTACAATAAAAAAGCAGTTCAGTAATCCTGGAAAGTTTTCATCTATTTTGTATTTGTAGCATTTTGGCGACATGGCCGAGTGGTAAGGCAGAGGACTGCAAATCCTTTTTTCCCCAGTTCAAATCCGGGTGTCGCCTGATCAACAAAAAACTCGAAATCTCTTCTTTTCTTCTGTTCTGTTGATATAACCCGCCGAATGATTCCCCAGCAGAAGCAGAGAAAGCAGACTGTTGATACTTGTTTGATTCTAAACATCTGGTCTGGGGGTTTTTCTAAAAAATTGTAAATATCTTTGCATTGCATATTTAGGCTTCAAGGAAATATTCGAATGCTAGAGGGGCTATCAAGACTTCGCAATTACCTTCTACTACAAATCAAAATTTTCTATTATTAATGCATTGTATAATGACTGGACCTTGAATTAGATTGGAGAGCCCGATAGGAAATCTAAATAGTTGTGGAAGGGGGCGGAAGATACTTTATTATATACGAGGAACTCACGAAAATCTCTGAGTGCTCAAGCATCCAATCAATTGAAATGAGGGTCAACAAAAAAAGAATAGGACCTATTATTCCTACATGTTCCATTAGTAACATTCCCTTGAGATGTTACTGCAGATTTTGCTTGTGTTTAATCTTTCCCGATTAGAAATCCTATAGGAATTTCTTATAAAATGAGCGAATTTATTGGATTGGTTTATTAATAGTCTTCGTTCTTTTTGACTCTGCGCCATTGATTCCACTATTATTAGTGAGGAATAACGGAACAATTCCTTTATATTTATAGAGATAGGGGACATAATTCATATGGATATAGTAAGTCTTGCTTGGGCTGCTTTAATGGTAGTCTTTACTTTTTCCCTTTCACTCGTAGTGTGGGGAAGAAGTGGACTCTAGGGGTCCTACTAATTGAGTTAAGGAAGCAAACTGTATCAATATCAATTGCTTTCGAGATCGTTCTGCAACACGTTTTGAACAAAATCAAAATATCTTCATTTTGAAATTCCATTGGACTCGACTGGAGTAATGTATTATAGGAATCATCCTCTTTCAATCAAAGAGCTATTTCAACGATTCCCATGTTTGTAGTTCGAAAGGAAGAGGATCCCAGGAAATTTATTCGAACCTAATTCTTCCGAAATTTTCTATTCCAATCAACGGCCTCTTACCAGGTGATACTGAGGAGGGCCGGACCCTTTTTTTATTTCTTTCTCTCTTTACTGTTCAAAGAAGAGGTAGTTTTGTTAAGTGTATACGCACTTTGTATGAGAAAGAAAGGATATAAACATAGTGGTTGTCTAACGAGATACTATGCAGAATAAGATCTTCAGATGAGTCACATATTGCGCATTTACCGCTTTCGAATTTTTGAAATTGGATTTATGCTTTATCGACTTATTTCATATCATGGTTCAGGCGTTAAAAATCGGTGAGGTTTACTCTTCCTTTTCGATGCCCGTGGAACTACTGTCAATGGTTTACTCAATTACTTCTTGGGAATGTTAAAAAAAAGATTACTACGTGATTTTTTGAATCTGCCTATATCTATCGCTTTTCCTTCATTGATTTGATTCTTTCAATAGATACCGAGATTCAGATTGGAAATCAAAAATCTAGTAATTCAAACTATAAGACATAAGAGTAATTTAGATTGATCAGAACAAATAGATATAGCAAATAAATGGAATTGGATGCTATGTCAATCCCATATATGGAATTGATATTCACATATATCAAGATAATATTGTAGATTGATCTATAGATCCATATCAAAAGATCCATATCAAATGCAGCCTCTATCTTTATTTTATTCCAGGGGGCAGCTTTATAACTACAATCTAACTAATAAATAGTATGGTAGAAAGAAATAGATGAATCTTTCTTTCTACCATACTATCTATCTATTAGAATACTGCCGATTCTAGTCCACTCATTTCATTTAAGACATGAAATTAGAATCTTTTTCATTTTATTTCGTCAATTTTGGCTAAGAACTCAGAAGTCAAGTTTCATTCAAATTAGTTAATAATTAATCGTTTTGACTGACTGTTTTTACGTAAATGATAAGTAGAAAAGCGGTAGGAACTAGAATAAATAGTGCAGTAGCAATAAATGCAAGAATATTTACTTCCATAATCTCATCGGTTTTTTACTTCGCAATAACTCGGGATTTAATCCCATAGAGATGATAAATCTTTGGCCTGTAAATTCAATGAATGAATATTACCTCTCGATGATCTTGAATCGGATCAATATCATGAATAACAATATCTGAACTATCAAATCAATTCGTCGTCGAGAATTGAATAGTATAACATAGGAAGTTCTTTTATCCATACCGCCCCAAACTTGGATTCCTGACCCAATCCAAAATTCCTTTATTTATTTATCATTATCATTTTTTCTCATCTGTTCTTTTTTTCTCTCTAATCTATCTAGTTCCTTCTTGTACAATCATCTGATGAAGTCTCATCAAATAGCTCTTCCACTTCCAGTGGTCACATAGTTACAAACCCAAACAAACAATAAAAGCTAAATGGAAAAAGAAAGGAGTTTAGAACTAAACTATTTTTGACTTGGAAGACAAAGAAGTGTGATAAAGATGAGACCGTATAAAATGAATATTCATCAAATTGACTATTTTCCGATTTGTTCTTTCGTCGATGGGGCCTTAAAACAAAATGAAAAATCGGAAAAATGATTCATTCCCCTTTCTAAGAGGAGTAGGATCTTTCCTTTCCCCTCCTTTCTTCGTAGATTATTAGCCCCGGGACACCTATACCAAAAGCTCAGTGTGCAATTTGCATGAAATCTATTTTTCAACTTCAAACTAGTAAGTGAGGTTCCATAAATCCGTAGCCAGAAAAATAAATTGTTTTTTTTTTGTTTTTTCTGGAAAGTATTTTCTTATATTAAATTTTGTATTGGACAAGAAAGGAATTCCCCTTGTGTATGCGCGCCTCAAAAAGGTATAGTACTCGATTCCATTACATGCATCGGGGGCAATCGAAAAAGCCAGCATTTCTTGGAATACTGACTATAATGCTACCAATAATCGTACTAATCCAACCGCATATGTCTTTCTCCTACCAAAAGGAAAGAAAAAAGAAATAAGGATTTCCCCTTTGCTTTGACAATGAAATTCTGCCCCCGGTCCCCTTCATAAAAAGGGAGAGATTTATTGATATATTTATTGGATCCATCGGGACTGACGGGGCTCGAACCCGCAGCTTCCGCCTTGACAGGGCGGTGCTCTGACCAATTGAACTACAATCCCAGGGAAATACGGGATCTAGCAGAAAATTTGATTCTTTTTTATCTCCGGATCGGGTATTTCTGAAGTACAAAGGGGGTTATATCATCTCATGGCGGATTGGCGAATTTTTGGGCCGAGCTGGATTTGAACCAGCGTAGACATATTGCCAACGAATTTACAGTCCGTCCCCATTAACCGCTCGGGCATCGACCCAGGAAGAATCAATTTTAGACTTATTGGTAATCCATGATCAACTTCCTTTCGTAGTACCCTACCCCCAGGGGAATTCGAATCCCCGCTGCCTCCTTGAAAGAGAGATGTCCTAAACCACTAGACGATGGGGGCCTGCTTGACCAACCGCCATCATACTATGATCATAGTATGATCAGTTTTTTGAAATTGTCAATATAATCGAATGATTCTATCCGAGGGATCTTTCCCCCTTTCAGAATTGCATAGAATTTTTTTATTCGTCATTGATGAATTATTCATTAGAATCGCCATTAGAAAT
>NC_007500.1:52500-62500 GCF_000393655.2 Nicotiana sylvestris
TTGTAACCAAGCATCGCCCATTGGTTCTATACCCGACTCATAAGTAGAAAGTTTCTCCGGCCCTTTGCTAATCGGGGCTAACACTCCGGAAATTAAAAATGCCAAAATAGGAACAAGGATAGATATTATTAGAAATGCCCAAAAAAAATCATATTCGTAAAGCAGAAACATAAACGCACTCCTATGAACGTGGAAAATATACCGGATTCGATTGGTCGATTCGAATTGGAATTGTCAAGTCATCCATAACTATTTAGTCAAAACAAGAATTCATTTTGATCGAACCGTCTAGTTTGCTTTGTTTATTGGTTTATTGTAGGGCATATCTCATTGCAAGATTCATCGACTGGAATCCGATTTTATTTCCATTATACTTATTTCCATTTTATTTAGTTAGTAGAACCTTCTAACTATATATTACTCTTATACAAATTCTCTTGTTTCTCTTGTTTTCATCCAGGATTTTCTCTAAAGACGGGGAATTCTAAATTAATTACTTATCTTATTTCTTCTTTAATTAGAAATTCTTTAAAGATTTCTATTTTTTTCTATAAATAGAATCAGGAGGTCTTTTTTCTTATTTTTTCTTAGTGATTTAGAATAGAACAAGTAATCAAATAGAAGAGAATGTATAGGAATTTCCATCTCAAGATTTAGAAGATCTTGTGTTGGTATATTCCTTATTATTATTATTTAATAATAGTATTAGGGTTCGAATCCAGGTGACGGGGTTTTTCTTGGTTGAATACAGAAAAAGAGGACTGCCTTTTTCGTGTTGTGCTTCGCTAGGTCGAGGTAAGTAAGGTATACGAAGGAAAAGCCTATTTGACAATGAAAGTGACCAAAGGTATTCGTTTTTCAAAAAACTTTAGCTTGTACACAAATACAGCAGGCCCTTCCTAAATCCATGTGAATTCCTCTTCGTAGTTTTTCATTTCACCAGGCCCGTGAAATGATTTGACTTCCACAACTCAATAAGATTGGGGATATCAAAAGAAAGGGAGTCTCACTAATTCTTTTATTGTGGATATGAATATGTAATTCGCCTCCGAAGATTAATGACGAAAGGTTGGTTTCTTTATCCGCAATTGAAAAAATCAATATCGATTGGATCCGTTGATATGCATTTTTTCTTTCATCTGCTTAAACGATTGCCGTGAGTAAACTTATAGGAATAATTGGATTTCACTTAGTTACAAGCAAGAAATAATAATGAAGAAATGAAAATTATAGAATTTTTTGGATTTTGCATTTTTATAGGGCTATACGGACTCGAACCGTAGACCTTCTCGGTAAAACAGGTCAAACTTATTATTATTAAAATGATCTGAACTGTTTCAAAGACCCAACATGCATTTTTTTTGCATTGGGCTCTTTCATTAACTGATATAAATATCAGTTAGTCTGCCATTTTTTTTCTTGACAGAAAAAAAGATAAGGAAATGGCTCCATGTGCTCTGATTCATTATTTGGGAGCATTACCAAAGTGTTTCAAAGGTGGGATTATCTTGACGTAGGTCTGTCTCTGGCCTAGATCAACCTAAGTTAAATGAAGTCTCTATCGTTCTGCTGAAAAAATCAAATATGAAACTTCATACACCTTAAAGTTCATATGACGAAAAGAGATTTTTTTGAGGTCCTTATACTCATTATGCCTAGCATTGAATAGACTGGGTATTCACCTTATCAAGATCTCAAATCAATGATGGGGTCTGTTTGGCACCTCCTAAATGGGCGTCCAAATTGGACCGAACTCTTTGTCAGGCTATGGTTCCCTCAAAGTTATGGAGTAAGACATCGATTTCTCAACAAGATCAATTTTTCTGATTGTATGATGAACTCCCTTGAAAAACATTGGCGCGCGTGTAAACGAGTTGCTCTACCAACTGAGCTATAGCCCTTAGTGCTTGTGATACATATTTTATCATGTAGATAAATTCTTGTCAAGATAAATATTCCATGATCCAACATCAACAATCTTTGATCTCTTTGAGCGGTATTCCTTAGATTAGTATTGCTTATTAAGTAATATGATATTTATAATCCATCGACAGGATGGGTTTCATTTGGTTCTCTTTGGGATGATAAATGACCTACTTAACTCAGTGGTTAGAGTACTGCTTTCATACGGCGGGAGTCATTGGTTCAAATCCAATAGTAGGTAAAACTTATTAGATACCAGAGTCAATGGTATCTAATAAGGTTTACGACCCACCCTTAGTGATATTGATTTTTTGATTTTGTATCTTTTCTATTTCATTTTTGAATTTGAATTTTTGCATCAGAATTGGATTCTGTTTGATTGTATTTGATTGTATTCACCCGACAGAATCTAAATAGGATTAGAAAGAGAACTTCTTTTTATTATTCGAACGTACCAACTAGTTATGAAATCGGATTGATAGCCTCCACCCGTGTTCTAGCTCGTCGGAGAGCTAGATTTGCCTCAATTTTTTGTCTCCTTCCTTCAGCCTTTTTCACATTAGCTTCCGCTAGTTCAAGAGTTTGCTGAGCTTCTTGTGGATCAATGTCACTACCCTTCTCCGCATCATTTACTAAAACAGTGATCTCATTATTGCCTATTCTAGCAAAACCACCCATCAGAGCCATCGTTAACCATTGGTCGTTAAGACGTATTCTCAAAATCCCTATATCTACAGCTGTGGCAATAGGGGCGTGATTTGGTAATATGCCAATTTGACCGCTATTAGTAGATAAAACAATTTCTTCCACTTCTGAATCCCAAACAATTCGATTAGGGGTCAGTACACTAAGATTTAAGGTCATTTCTTCAAATTGCTCTCCATTTCTAAGTTCATAGCCTTCGCGGTAGCTTCATCGATATTACCTACCAAATAAAAGGCCTGTTCAGGAAGACCATCTAATTCTCCGGAAAGGATCAATTGAAATCCTCGAATTGTTTCTGCTAGACCAACATATTTCCCTGGAGAACCGGTAAATACTTCTGCTACGAAAAAGGGTTGTGATAAGAAACGCTCAATTTTTCGCGCTCTTGCTACGAGTAAACGATCCTCTTCGGATAATTCGTCCAATCCAAGGATAGCTATAATGTCCTGAAGTTCTTTGTAACGTTGTAAAGTTTGCTTAACTCTTTGGGCGGTTTCGTAATGTTCCTCACCAACGATCCGAGGTTGAAGCATGGTTGACGTTGAATCTAAAGGATCTACTGCTGGATAAATACCTTTGGCAGCCAATCCTCTTGATAGTACGGTAGTAGCATCTAAATGTGCAAATGTCGTAGCAGGAGCAGGGTCGGTCAAATCGTCTGCGGGTACATAAACTGCTTGAATAGAGGTTATGGACCCTTCTTTGGTAGAAGTAATTCTTTCTTGTAAAGAACCCATTTCGGTACTCAGGGTGGGTTGATAACCCACAGCGGAAGGCATTCTACCCAATAAGGCCGATACTTCGGATCCTGCTTGGACGAAACGGAAGATATTGTCAATAAAAAGAAGTACGTCTTGCTCATTAACATCTCGGAAATATTCCGCCATAGTTAGGGCAGTCAAACCAACTCTCATACGAGCTCCCGGCGGTTCATTCATCTGACCATAAACTAGGGCTACTTTTGATTCTGCAATATTTTCTTCATTAATTACTCCAGATTCTTTCATTTCCATGTAAAGATCATTTCCTTCCCGAGTACGTTCACCCACTCCGCCAAATACGGATACGCCCCCGTGAGCTTTAGCAATATTGTTAATCAATTCCATAATAAGTACTGTTTTACCCACTCCAGCTCCCCCGAATAGTCCGATTTTTCCTCCACGGCGATAAGGGGCTAAAAGATCTACTACTTTAATTCCTGTTTCAAAAATAGATAATTTTGTATCCAACTGTATAAAGGCGGGCGCAGATCTATGAATAGGAGACGTTGTACTAGTATCTACAGGCCCTAAATTATCAACAGGTTCTCCGAGCACGTTAAAAATTCGTCCCAGAGTCGCTCCCCCGACCGGAACACTTATAGGAGCTCCTGTGTCAATCACTTCCATTCCTCTCGTTAGACCCTCTGTAGCACTCATAGCTACAGCCCTAACTCGATTATTTCCTAATAATTGCTGTACCTCACAAGCCACATTAATTGGTTGACCAACACTATCTCGACCTTGAACTACCAGAGCGTTATAAATATTCGGCATCTTGCCCGGGGGAAAGGCTACATCTAGTACCGGACCGATGATTTGGACGACACGCCCCGGGTTTTTTTTTTCAAGCGTGGAAACCCCAGAACCAGAAGTAGTAGGATTGATTCTCATAATAATAAAATAAATAAATATGTCGAAATGTTTTTGCAAAAATTATCGAATTCAAAATAAATGTCCGCTAGCACGTCGATCGGTTAATTCAATAAAATGGGAATTAGCACTCGATTTCGTTGGCACCATGCAATTGAACCGATTCAATTGTTTACTTATTCACTGAGACTGAGTGAATTTGCAAGCCCACCCAACCTATTTTAATTTTAAAATCTCAAGTGGATGAATCAGAATCTTGAGAAAGTCTTTCATTTGTCTATCATTATAGACAATCCCATCCATATTATCTATTCTATGGAATTCGAACCTGAACTTTATTTTCTATTTCTATTACGATTCATTATTTGTATCTAATTGGCTCCTCTTCTTATTTATTTTTGATTTCAATTTCAGCATATCGATTTATGCCTAGCCTATTCTTTTCTTTGTGTTTTTCTTTCTTTTTTATACCTTTCATAGATTCATAGAGGAATTCCGTATATTTTCACATCTAGGATTTACATATACAACATATACCACTGTCAAGGGGGAAGTTCTTATTATTTAGGTTAGTCAGGTATTTCCATTTCAAAAAAAAAAAAAGTAAAAAAGAAAAATTGGGTTGCGCTATATATATGAAAGAGTATACAATAATGATGTATTTGGCAAATCAAATACCATGGTCTAATAATCAAACATTCTGATTAGTTGATAATATTAGTATTAGTTGGAAATTTTGTGAAAGATTCCTGTGAAAAGTTTCATTAACACGGAATTCGTGTCGAGTAGACCTTGTTGTTGTGAGAATTCTTAATTCATGAGTTGTAGGGAGGGATTTATGTCACCACAAACAGAGACTAAAGCAAGTGTTGGATTCAAAGCTGGTGTTAAAGAGTACAAATTGACTTATTATACTCCTGAGTACCAAACCAAGGATACTGATATATTGGCAGCATTCCGAGTAACTCCTCAACCTGGAGTTCCACCTGAAGAAGCAGGGGCCGCGGTAGCTGCCGAATCTTCTACTGGTACATGGACAACTGTATGGACCGATGGACTTACCAGCCTTGATCGTTACAAAGGGCGATGCTACCGCATCGAGCGTGTTGTTGGAGAAAAAGATCAATATATTGCTTATGTAGCTTACCCTTTAGACCTTTTTGAAGAAGGTTCTGTTACCAACATGTTTACTTCCATTGTAGGTAACGTATTTGGGTTCAAAGCCCTGCGCGCTCTACGTCTGGAAGATCTGCGAATCCCTCCTGCTTATGTTAAAACTTTCCAAGGTCCGCCTCATGGGATCCAAGTTGAAAGAGATAAATTGAACAAGTATGGTCGTCCCCTGTTGGGATGTACTATTAAACCTAAATTGGGGTTATCTGCTAAAAACTACGGTAGAGCTGTTTATGAATGTCTTCGCGGTGGACTTGATTTTACCAAAGATGATGAGAACGTGAACTCACAACCATTTATGCGTTGGAGAGATCGTTTCTTATTTTGTGCCGAAGCACTTTATAAAGCACAGGCTGAAACAGGTGAAATCAAAGGGCATTACTTGAATGCTACTGCAGGTACATGCGAAGAAATGATCAAAAGAGCTGTATTTGCTAGAGAATTGGGCGTTCCGATCGTAATGCATGACTACTTAACGGGGGGATTCACCGCAAATACTAGCTTGGCTCATTATTGCCGAGATAATGGTCTACTTCTTCACATCCACCGTGCAATGCATGCGGTTATTGATAGACAGAAGAATCATGGTATCCACTTCCGGGTATTAGCAAAAGCGTTACGTATGTCTGGTGGAGATCATATTCACTCTGGTACCGTAGTAGGTAAACTTGAAGGTGAAAGAGACATAACTTTGGGCTTTGTTGATTTACTGCGTGATGATTTTGTTGAACAAGATCGAAGTCGCGGTATTTATTTCACTCAAGATTGGGTCTCTTTACCAGGTGTTCTACCCGTGGCTTCAGGAGGTATTCACGTTTGGCATATGCCTGCTCTGACCGAGATCTTTGGGGATGATTCCGTACTACAGTTCGGTGGAGGAACTTTAGGACATCCTTGGGGTAATGCGCCAGGTGCCGTAGCTAATCGAGTAGCTCTAGAAGCATGTGTAAAAGCTCGTAATGAAGGACGTGATCTTGCTCAGGAAGGTAATGAAATTATTCGCGAGGCTTGCAAATGGAGCCCGGAACTAGCTGCTGCTTGTGAAGTATGGAAAGAGATCGTATTTAATTTTGCAGCAGTGGACGTTTTGGATAAGTAAAAACAGTAGACATTAGCAGATAAATTAGCAGGAAATAAAGAAGGATAAGGAGAAAGAACTCAAGTAATTATCCTTCGTTCTCTTAATTGAATTGCAATTAAACTCGGCCCAATCTTTTACTAAAAGGATTGAGCCGAATACAACAAAGATTCTATTGCATATATTTTGACTAAGTATATACTTACCTAGATATACAAGATTTGAAATACAAAATCTAGAAAACTAAATCAAAATCTAAGACTCAAATCTTTCTATTGTTGTCTTGGATCCACAATTAATCCTACGGATCCTTAGGATTGGTATATTCTTTTCTATCCTGTAGTTTGTAGTTTCCCTGAATCAAGCCAAGTATCACACCTCTTTCTACCCATCCTGTATATTGTCCCCTTTGTTCCGTGTTGAAATAGAACCTTAATTTATTACTTATTTTTTTATTAAATTTTAGATTTGTTAGTGATTAGATATTAGTATTAGACGAGATTTTACGAAACAATTATTTTTTTATTTCTTTATAGGAGAGGACAAATCTCTTTTTTCGATGCGAATTTGACACGACATAGGAGAAGCCGCCCTTTATTAAAAATTATATTATTTTAAATAATATAAAGGGGGTTCCAACATATTAATATATAGTGAAGTGTTCCCCCAGATTCAGAACTTTTTTTCAATACTCACAATCCTTATTAGTTAATAATCCTAGTGATTGGATTTCTATGCTTAGTCTGATAGGAAATAAGATATTCAAATAAATAATTTTATAGCGAATGACTATTCATCTATTGTATTTTCATGCAAATAGGGGGCAAGAAAACTCTATGGAAAGATGGTGGTTTAATTCGATGTTGTTTAAGAAGGAGTTCGAACGCAGGTGTGGGCTAAATAAATCAATGGGCAGTCTTGGTCCTATTGAAAATACCAATGAAGATCCAAATCGAAAAGTGAAAAACATTCATAGTTGGAGGAATCGTGACAATTCTAGTTGCAGTAATGTTGATTATTTATTCGGCGTTAAAGACATTCGGAATTTCATCTCTGATGACACTTTTTTAGTTAGTGATAGGAATGGAGACAGTTATTCCATCTATTTTGATATTGAAAATCATATTTTTGAGATTGACAACGATCATTCTTTTCTGAGTGAACTAGAAAGTTCTTTTTATAGTTATCGAAACTCGAATTATCGGAATAATGGATTTAGGGGCGAAGATCCCTACTATAATTCTTACATGTATGATACTCAATATAGTTGGAATAATCACATTAATAGTTGCATTGATAGTTATCTTCAGTCTCAAATCTGTATAGATACTTCCATTATAAGTGGTAGTGAGAATTACGGTGACAGTTACATTTATAGGGCCGTTTGTGGTGGTGAAAGTCGAAATAGTAGTGAAAACGAGGGTTCCAGTAGACGAACTCGCACGAAGGGCAGTGATTTAACTATAAGAGAAAGTTCTAATGATCTCGAGGTAACTCAAAAATACAGGCATTTGTGGGTTCAATGCGAAAATTGTTATGGATTAAATTATAAGAAATTTTTGAAATCAAAAATGAATATTTGTGAACAATGTGGATATCATTTGAAAATGAGTAGTTCAGATAGAATTGAACTTTTGATCGATCCGGGTACTTGGGATCCTATGGATGAAGACATGGTCTCTCTAGATCCCATTGAATTTCATTCGGAGGAGGAGCCTTATAAAGATCGTATTGATTCTTATCAAAGAAAGACAGGATTAACCGAGGCTGTTCAAACAGGCATAGGCCAACTAAACGGCATTCCCGTAGCAATTGGGGTTATGGATTTTCAGTTTATGGGGGGTAGTATGGGATCCGTAGTCGGAGAGAAAATCACCCGTTTGATTGAATACGCTGCCAATCAAATTTTACCCCTTATTATAGTGTGTGCTTCTGGGGGGGCGCGCATGCAGGAAGGAAGTTTGAGCTTGATGCAAATGGCTAAAATATCGTCTGCTTTATATGATTATCAATTAAATAAAAAGTTATTTTATGTATCAATCCTTACATCTCCGACAACTGGTGGAGTGACAGCTAGTTTTGGTATGTTGGGGGATATCATTATTGCCGAACCCAACGCCTACATTGCATTTGCAGGTAAAAGAGTAATTGAACAAACATTGAATAAAACAGTACCCGAAGGTTCACAAGCAGCTGAATACTTATTCCAGAAGGGTTTATTCGACCTAATTGTACCACGTAATCTTTTAAAAAGCGTTCTGAGTGAGTTATTTAAGCTCCACGCCTTTTTTCCTTTGAATCAAAAGTCAAGCAAAATCAAGTAGAGCACTAAGTTCAATTATTTTATTTGTGTTTGTAGCAAAAAAGTAGTTAGTTTGTCGGAATCAAAGTAAATAAGATAATAATGGCGCTTTCTTTGGTGATAGAAGATCTAATTGTAGAAAGAATCAAAACTAAAGTTGAGGATAACTCTTTTTTTGACCTATATTCCTGATTACGAATCAAGAAGCCTTTATCAACAAGAGTGAGTTCTTCCTTTCGTGAAATTAGGAAAATAAAACGAATTTCTTCTTCTTGTCTTAGGTATATAATTTGAAATTCAAATATAGATAATAGAGTTTTGTATCTTTCTCTATCTCCCGAAAAACCATTTTAGCTAAAAATTCATGTTGGGTCGGATTCGAACGAATCTTTCGATAATCTGTAAGAAACTCTTTATCTATTTTTAGAAAATTAGAAGACAAGAACAAAAGACAAAGAAATGAAGAAAAATAATAAAGTTTATTATGATACATATCTTTCTCATGTAGGGGATGAATAAGTCCATTTATTTAGTTCTACAGTTCTACATTCTTTGCACTTATTATACCTACTCAGTTAGATTTAGATATATAGATACTTAGATCTATACTAAGAATTTCAAATTCTTCAAATTCTATTAATAATAAATATTATCTAATTTCTAATTAGTAATTAGAATTCAAATTCTTAATTTAATTATAATTATTACAAGATATCTTTATTTATATAATAACATAATAACAGATACAAATAGTAAATCGAGGTACCCCTTCTATGACAAATTTGAACCTTCCATCTATTTTTGTGCCGTTAGTAGGCCTAGTCTTTCCGGCAATTGCAATGGCTTCTTTATTTCTTCATGTTCAAAAAAATAAGATTGTTTAGATCCGCTGGGACCCAATCTCATCCATTTTTTTTTTGAAAACGTGGACTTGTATCATAACACAGATATCTATTTATTGGAATATAGTATAACATGTGATTTCCACCGAACATAAAGGAAAAAACTCTTATGCCCGCAGAAATATGATATATGGATATATCAATTCTAACAATTTTCAAATAGATCAGGATCGCTGGATGGCTGAAATGTAGTCGGTGAATCTCTATGTATATCGATATGTATAGTGGGATCGTATTAAATAAAGAGTATGTTATTATTTTAGATTTAACCAATTTGATGAATTAC
>NC_007500.1:72500-75000 GCF_000393655.2 Nicotiana sylvestris
TCCATAAGCTTGGGCTTCTGTTGCTGACATAAAAACATCTCTTTCCATATCTTCGGATACAACCCATAAGGGTTTCCCCGTTCTTTGTACATAAACCCTTGTGAGGGTTTCACGCAGTTTCAGCAGTTCTTCCGCTTCCAGGACAAATTCGCCTGTTTGTGCCTCATAAAAAGAACTAGCAGGTTGATGGATCATTACCCTGATGATATAACAAAATAAAAGCTTCCCCTATCTCGCATGATAAAGCAAAGAGAAAAGAAAGATAAAGAATAGAAAAAAGATAGAATTGAACAACCGTACAGGCATCTTTTGTGCATACGGCTCTACAAGAAAATTGACCTCCCCTCCTTTCTATTGAAGAAAGAGAAAAATAGAATCTATCAGACTCAGATGGGTAAATGATCAAATTGCCATCCTTCCTTTCGGAGGAGTTAAAAAATACTATGATGGCTCCGTTGCTTTATATGTTTATTTTTTCTTTTTTTTTTTTTGTCTGTGATTCAGCAATCCCAAAGTTTCTTTTTAATCCGATCAAATAAGGAAAAAATCTTTTTTTTTTTTTTTCGTACTCTTTCATAACATAAATATTGTTAAGAACTCTCCGGCATGAAAACAAAAAAGTTTGTGACGCTGAACTGAACTCCCGATAGATAAGAGAAAATCGGAAATACCCCTTATCTCATACTACTCTCTCGATACAGAATCTAATGTTTTGAAAAAAAAACAATACAAAAATTTCTCATATCGAATTCGAAGTGCCATGCTATTATTACTTAGTATTCATATGGCGAAGGCATAGTCTTCTTTTTTCTCTCAAATAAAAACCTCATTGGCGCCAAGCGTGAGGGAATGCTAGACGTTTGGTAATTTCTCCTCCGACCAGGATAAAAGATCCCATTGAAGCGGCTAATCCCATGCATATTGTATGGACATCTGGTCGCACAAATTGCATAGTATCATAAATAGCCACCCCAGGTATTACCCAGCCCCCAGGAGAGTTTATAAACAAATACAGATCTTTGGTCTCATCCTCGATACTGAGATATACCATAAGACCAATAAGTTGATTCGAAATCTCGCTATCAACCTCTTGGCCTAAAAAAAGTAATCTTTCTCGATAAAGTCGGTTGATTAGGGTAAAATTGTATCCCTTAGGAACCGTACATGCGCCTTTTGATGCATACGGTTCAAAAAAAAAATGGTGAATCAATGTATAGATTCCAGTCCTCTTTCTTTTTTTCTAGAAAGGTTCTTTCTTACTTCTAACGAAAGGGCTTTTCTTCGATTTTTTAATAAAGACGAGTTTTGACTCCTTTTTTATATTTTCGATTTTCCATTATAAAATTTGAAGTTATAAGAAAGGGTCATTAAACTTATCGAATTAACTTCTCATTGATGTATTCTTTCATCGAGATTTAATCCAAACCGCGATGGTATTTTCTTGTTCCTGAATGGGTCTGTTTCATCTTTTTAGGTTTATGCTCTACTCCGGGTAAAGATCCGCCCGATTTGGATTTGTACATATAGGACAAATGCTCCCATTACCATTTCTTTTTGTATTTCTTTTTTTTTTTCAATTCATTTTATACAAGTATTTCTTAGAGTTGAGATAACTTTGCTTGACAATTAGGATCTCTTTACAAAGAAAAAATATGAATAGCAATCATAGATATCTTACCAATCCAATTGGGTTTTTTCTAAACGGAGCCTGGATACTTCATTTTTTTAGTCCAACCAAGCCAACCATAAATTATTCTAATTGAATTTTTCTAATTGATAATAGTAATATGAATCCCCTCAAAAATGGATCTAATTGCACTTCACGCTCCAAATTTTTGATGATTAAATTTATCTTTCTTGGGTGAAACGGGGGATATCTCGATCGGGGGAGAGAACGGGGAAATACCATATGACCCAATATATCTGACAAGTCGCACTATACGTCAACCCAAGATGCATCTTCCTCTCCAGGACTTCGGAAAGGGACTTTTGGAACACCAATAGGCATTAAATGAAAGAAAGAACTAAATACTATATTTCACTTTGAGGTGGAAACGTAACAATTTTTTTTATTGTCTTTATAATATTCATATTGGTTTTTATCGTATTTATTTTATCCATAGATTATAAAAATTCATAAAGAAAGACAGAATGAATAAACTCAAATTATTACGAATAGGTCTTTCTAATGATAAATAAGTATGGACTCATTCGCTCATAGAAAATGGGATCAACTCCCCCATTGCGTATTGGTACTTATCGAGTATAGAATAAATCTGCTTCTCTTTGTTCCTACGAACAGAATTGTTCCATTATTACCAACAGAATAGAACACCCTTGTTCGGAAATAATCGACTGAACAAGAGTGGTCCATAGGATAGTCATATTATAGTCTTTTCCAATGCAATAAAGTTACGTAGTGTCTATTTATCTTTGATATAAGGGGTATTTCCATGGGTTTGCCTTGGTATCGTGTTCATACCGTTGTATTGAATGATCC
>NC_007500.1:80000-85000 GCF_000393655.2 Nicotiana sylvestris
TTTGGAAATATTACCTGAATGGTATTTCTTTCCTGTATTTCAAATACTTCGTACAGTGCCCAATAAATTATTGGGGGTTCTTTTAATGGTTTCAGTACCTGCGGGATTATTAACAGTACCTTTTTTAGAGAATGTTAATAAATTCCAAAATCCATTTCGCCGTCCAGTAGCGACGACTGTCTTTTTGATTGGTACCGCAGTCGCCCTTTGGTTGGGCATTGGTGCAACATTACCTATTGATAAATCCCTAACTTTAGGTCTTTTTTAAATTTTTAAATTGATTCAATTGTGAAATAACACGACATGTGTATCTAGGGAATAGTTTCTTCAAAGCGAATTCTCCCTAGATACATCTATTCAATTTAATTCTGAATTTATTTTGAATATATGATATATTAATATATTAATTGTGCTAAAGAGTTTCAATCTATTTTCACTAAGTAAGTCCAATAGATTTAAAACTTATTTTTTGCTAAATCAATTACGAAATATTTTTCTAAAATGCCCAATATCCGTTTTACATCTTCGCTACGAAAATGTTCAATTTTCATAAGATCTTCTTGGCTGTTATTCAAAAGGTCCAACAATGTATATATATTGGACATTTTGAGGCAATTATAGATCCTGGAAGGCAATTCTGATTGGTCAATAAAAATCGATTTCAATGCTATTTTTTTTTTGTTTTTTATGAGTTTAGCCAATTTATCATGAAAGGTAAAAGGGGATAAAGGAACCGTGTGTTGATTGTCCTGTAAATATAAGTTGTCTTCCTCCATATGTAAAAAGGGAATAAATAAATCAATTAAATTTCGGGATGCTTCATGAAGTGCTTCTTTCGGAGTTAAACTTCCGTTTGTCCATATTTCGAGAAAAAGTATCTCTTGTTTTTCATTCCCATTCCCATAAGAATGAATACTATGATTCGCGTTTCGAACAGGCATGAATACAGCATCTATAGGATAACTTCCATCTTGAAAGTTATGTGGCGTTTTTATAAGATATCCACGATTTCTCTCTATTTGTAATCCAATACAAAAATCAATTGGTTCCGTTAAACTGGCTATATGTTGTGTATTATCAACGATTTCTACATAAGGCGGCAAGATGATATCTTGGGCAGTTACAGATCCAGGACCCTTGACACAAATAGATGCGTCAGAAGTTCCATATAGATTACTTCTTAATATAATTTCTTTCAAATTCATTAAAATTTCATGTACCGATTCTTGAATGCCCGTTATGGTAGAATATTCATGTGGGACTTTCTCAGATTTTACACGTGTGATACATGTTCCTTCTATTTCTCCAAGTAAAGCTCTTCGCATCGCAATGCCTATTGTGTCGGCTTGGCCTTTCATAAGTGGAGACAGAATAAAGCGTCCATAATAAAGGCGTTTACTGTCTGTTCTTGATTCAACACACTTCCACTGTAGTGTCCGAGTAGATACTGTTACTTTCTCTCGAACCATAGTACTATTATTTGATTAGATCATCGAATCTTTTATTTCTCTTGAGATTTCTTCAATGTTCAGTTCTACACACGTCTTTTTTTCGGAGGTCTACAGCCATTATGTGGCATAGGAGTTACATCCCGTACGAAAGTTAATAGTATACCACTTCGACGAATAGCTCGTAATGCTGCATCTCTTCCGAGACCGGGACCTTTTATCATGACTTCTGCTCGTTGCATACCTTGATCCACTACTGTACGGATAGCGTTTGCTGCTGCGGTTTGAGCAGCAAACGGTGTTCCTCTTCTCGTACCTTTGAATCCAGAAGTACCGGCGGAGGACCAAGAAACTACTCGACCCCGTACATCTGTAACAGTGACAATGGTATTATTGAAACTTGCTTGAACATGAATAACTCCCTTTGGTATTCTACGTGCACCCTTACGTGAACCAATACGTCCATTCCTACGCGAACTAATTTTCGGTATAGCTTTTGCCATATTTTATCATCTCGTAAATATGAGTCAGAGATATATGGATATATCCATTTCATGTCAAAACAGATTCTTTATTTGTACATCGGCTCTTCTGGCAAGTCTGATTATCCCTGTCTTTGTTTATGTCTCGGGTTGGAACAAATTACTATAATTCGTCCCCGCCTACGGATTAGTCGACATTTTTCACAAATTTTACGAACGGAAGCTCTTATTTTCATATTTCTCATTCCTTACCTTAATTCTGAATCTATTTCTTGGAAGAAAATAAGTTTCTTGAAATTTTTCATCTCGAATTGTATTCCCACGAAAGGAATGGTGAAGTTGAAAAACGAATCCTTCAAATCTTTGTTGTGGAGTCGATAAATTATACGCCCTTTGGTTGAATCATAAGGACTTACTTCAATTTTGACTCTATCTCCTGGCAGTATCCGTATAAAACTATGCCGGATCTTTCCTGAAACATAATTTATAATCAGATCTAAACAAACCCGGAACAGACCGTTGGGAAGCGATTCAGTAATTAAAGCTTCATGACTCCTTTTTGGTTCTTAAAGTCCCTTTGAGGTATCAACTAATAAGAAAGATATTAGACAACCCCCCTTTTTTCTTTTTCACAAATAGGAAGTTTCGAATCCAATTTGGATATTAAAAGGATTACCAGATATAACACAAAATCTCTCCACCTATTCCTTCTAGTCGAGCCTCTCGGTCTGTCATTATACCTCGAGAAGTAGAAAGAATTACAATCCCCATTCCACCTAAAATTCGCGGAATTCGTTGATAATTAGAATAGATTCGTAGACCAGGTCGACTGATTCGTTTTAAATTTAAAATATTTCTATAGGGTCTTTTCCTATTCCTTCTATGTCGCAGGGTTAAAACCAAAAAATATTTGTTTTTTTCTCGATGTTTTCTCACGTTTTCGATAAAACCTTCTCGTAAAAGTATTTGAACAATATTTTCGGTAATATTAGTAGATGCTATTCGAACCACCCTTTTTCGATCCATATCAGCATTTCGTATAGAAGTTATTATCTCAGCAATAGTGTCCCTACCCATGATGAACTAAAATTATTGGGGCCTCCAAATTTGATATAATCAACGTGTTTTTTACTTATTTTTTTTTTGAATATGATATGAATTATTAAAGATATATGCGTGAGACACAATCTACTAATTAATCTATTTCTTTCAAATACCCCACTAGAAACAGATCACAATTTCATTTTATAATACCTCGGGAGCTAATGAAACTATTTTAGTAAAATTTAATTCTCTCAATTCCCGGGCGATTGCACCAAAAATTCGAGTTCCTTTTGGATTTCCTTCTTGATCAATAACAACTGCAGCATTGTCATCATATCGTATTATCATCCCGTTGTCACGTTTGAGTTCTTTACAGGTCCGCACAATTACAGCTCTGACTACTTCTGATCTTTCTAGGGGCATATTTGGTACGGCTTCTTTGATCACAGCAACAATAACGTCACCAATATGAGCATATCGACGATTGCTAGCTCCTATGATTCGAATACACATCAATTCTCGAGCCCCGCTGTTATCCGCTACATTTAAATGGGTCTGAGGTTGAATCATTTTTTTAATCCGTTCTTTGAATGCAAAGGGCGAAGAAAAAAAAGAAATATTTTTGTCCAAAAAAAAAGAAACATGCGGTTTCGTTTCATATCTAAGAGCCCTTTCCGCATTTTTTTCTATTACATTACGAAATAATGAATTGAGTTCGTATAGGCATTTTAGATGCTGCTAGTGAAATAGCCCTTCTGGCTATATTTTCTGTTACTCCACCCATTTCATAAAGTATTCGACCCGGTTTAACAACAGCTACCCAATATTCAGGGGATCCTTTTCCTGAACCCATACGTGTTTCTGCGGGTCTTAGTGTAACTGGTTTGTCTGGAAATATACGTACCCATATTTTTCCACCACGACGTGCATTTCGTGTCATTGCTCGTCGGCCTGCTTCTATTTGTCTAGATGTAATCCAAGCAGGTTCAAGTGCCTGAAGAGCATATTTACCGAAAGAAATATGATTACCTCGATGAGATATTCCCTTCATTCTTCCTCTATGTTGTTTACGGAATCTGGTTCTTTTGGGGTTATAGTTGATGGTTGTTTCTGAATTCCATCTCTACTACAGAACCGGACGTGAGAGTTTCTTCTCATCCAGCTCCTCGCGAATAAAAGGATTCCAAAAAATTTAATTAGAATTAAGCTAGAATAGTCAATCTTAAGTTAAGATATATATGTATTTACTGAGTAATACCTTGAACGTGGGATTCTTTGAGATTTCATTCAATCTATTAGTAATTTGTATATCTTGTTTGAATAGATAACTAAACTTTTGAGTTTTATAAATAGAAATCTAAAAAAAAATTGTATTATTATACCAAATCCTTATTTTGTCCTTTATTGTATTGTCCTAAATTTTGCAATAAAAAAAGTTTTCGCGGGCGAATATTGACTCTTTCAATCCCTATTTCATTTGTAGGGTTAACTCGTGACTTCTCAGATCTCCGAATACATGAATTAATCTCTGGTTCGTTCCGCCATCCCGACCAGTGAATCATTAAGATTCCTTTTTCAATAGAATCTTTTGCATTCACAAGTTCCGTCGTTCCCATCACTTCTTACTTAATGGTTAGGTCCGAATTCTACAATGGAGCTCAGAATGAAATTGGTTCTTGAGTCAATCTTCTCAGTCTTTATTGGCTCGAAGCTCTTGATTTTTTGTTCTATTTCTATAAGAAGATTCATTTTATTATGGTATGAATGCGTATTGATGCTTTATTACACTGCCTTTTATGAGATTACTCATAGACCTTACATATTGGAATTTTATATCATTGGTATTCTTTTTCTCTCTTTCTCTCATCCTTCCATTTATCCACATCTTTTTTGTCTATTTTGCTTTACAACTTAGAATCAGATTTCCTTTTTTGTTTATGCAAAAGATTTCAGTTGCTACAAAGATATGACCTATATATCATATCTTGACTGGTTCTTTAGATCCAGATAATGCGAAGTGATGGGT
>NC_007500.1:112500-130000 GCF_000393655.2 Nicotiana sylvestris
AAAATTCATTCCAATCCATCGAATTATTCGACTTTTGATGCAAAAGATTTATAGATGGAGCTAACCATTTCGATAATATATCCAAATTCCCTCCCTCTTGGTTGAAAGGAATTCCTATAGATCCAACAAACAAAGTAAAGAGTCCTAATACAAATATTGGGAATAGCATAGTATTGTCCGATTCATAAGGATAGGAATAAACCGCTTTATGCTCAAAATGAGCAATAGTCATAAAAGGTCGTGTCATCTTTCTTCCATTTTTATCAATTGGATATTTAGTTTTTGCAAAAAAATAAGTACTTTCATTATTATTCATAGTTAATAAACAAGAGTTTTTCTTAACTCCGTTTTTACCCCATAGAGATATTGAATAGAAGGGGGTTTTTTGTTTCCCACCATAATTTTGAAAATGAGCGTTTAAATGCCCTTCAAAAGTAAGTAAATAGATCCGAAACATATAAAATGCGGTTAATCCCGCCGTGGCCCAAGCTATTATTGCGAAAATTGGCGAATACAACCAACTATCATTAAGAATTTCATCTTTGGACCAAAAACAAGCAAGAGGTGGAATACCACAAAGAGAAAGTGTACCTAATAAAAATGTGATTTTGCTAATTGGTACATGTTTTCTTAAACCTCCCATAAGACCCATATTCTGACTTTTAGCTGGAGAATATCCAACAATAGTTTCCATTGAATGAATAATGGATCCGGATCCTAAAAATAATAATGCTTTGGAATAAGCATGAGTAATCAAATGAAATAAAGCGCTTCGATAAGACCCCATACCAAGAGCTAACATCATATAACCCAATTGAGACATTGTGGAATAGGCTAAACCTCTCTTAATGTCTTTTTGAGCAAGAGCTAAAGTAGCTCCTAATAATACTGTTATTATTCCTATAACCGAGATCAAATACATTATGTAAGGTATAACTCTGAAAAGAGGAAGAAGCCGAGCTACAAGAAAAATTCCCGCCGCTACCATAGTAGCAGCATGTATAAGAGCCGAAATGGGAGTAGGCCCCTCCATGGCATCAGGTAACCATACATGAAGGGGGAATTGGGCGGATTTAGCAACTGCACCGGCAAATAAGAGAACAGCACATAAAGTAACAAATAAAAAATCGACTTCATTATTATAAATCAAGTTATTGAATATTTCGAATAAATCCCTAAATTCGAAACTCCCTGTTATCCAATAAAAACCTAAAATTCCTAATAATAAACCAAAATCCCCTACACGATTAGTTACAAACGCTTTTTGACAAGCATTTGCCGCAACAGGTCGTGTAAACCAAAATCCTATTAATAGATAGGAACACAGCCCAACCAATTCCCAAAAAATATAAATTTGTATCAAATTCGAACTAGTAACTAATCCCAACATGGAAGTACTGAAAAAACTCATATAAGCAAAAAATCTCAAATAGCCTTGATCATGAGCCATATAATTATCACTATAAATAAGAACCATAATTCCAACCGTAGTGATTAATATTGACATAATAGAAGTAAGTGGGTCGATCAAGTATCCGAAGTCTAAAGAAAAATCATTATTGATGATCCAAGACCATACATATTGATAAAAAGAACTGCTATTTATTTGCTGAATAGACAGGTAGATTGAAAAAACCATGACTATGCTTAACAATAAAACACTCTGAAAAGCCCACATACGGCGAAAACTTTTTGTTGCCGTTGGAAAAAGAAAAAGTCCCGCTCCTATTAACATAGGGACTGGAAGTGGAATGAAAGGTATGATCCACGCATATTCATATGTCTGTTCCATAAAAAAGTTTTGAATTCTTAATTAATTGTTTCCGATTCACCGGATCTTACCTCTTTTGAAAGGAGTCAATAAAAAGTCAAAATATGGACTAACTGAAACTAATTTAAAACTTAAATCGAATTTTCTATTCTTACTTATTCTGAGTCTTTGCTAAATACTTCAACTATTGAAATCAAGAAGTTACAATTGGTCAAATGATATGAAAGGGATTAATTACTAGTCTCTTTTGAAATAGGCCTATTTTTCTCCAAGTTTGACCAGTGAATCGAACGGGGATTCAAGTTTTTCATTTCATGAAGTAAAAATGCGGTTCTTATCTTTAAACCTTTCGAGGTATTTTATTGCATGTAAATGAAATGTGGAACCATAAATAGAAATCGAGTATTTTTTGGATTCTTTATTTTATTTTTTCTTTTTATTAAGTTCAACTAATTTCCTTTCTACAGAACAGCCGATTAGCAAATTCTATAGGTATAGATTTTATGAATCAAAAATAATGTGAAATAAAGATACCAGTCAATAGAGAACCTTTTTTTTACAATTATGAATGTTTTATGGAATAGAAAAACTTGAAAAAAACACATATTGACCTTCTTTTTTTATTTCCAGTATTATGCAATTTTCACACATCTTTTGCCTATCTCGATAATGTTTTATTTTAGGACGACACTATTAGCTCGAAAATAAATAGTAGTAAAAAGAATTCGTTTTGAACAATAGATGTCTTTCACATCCAGCTATAACAATGAGTAATTTTTTAATTTCTAAATGGCAGTTCCAAAAAAACGCACTTCGACATCAAAAAAGCGTATTCGTAAAAATATTTGGAAAAGGAAGGGATATTCGATCGCATTAAAGGCTTTTTCATTAGCGAAATCTCTTTCTACCGGGAATTCAAAAAGTTTTTTTGTACGCCAAACAAAAATAAATAAGTAATAAAACGTTCGAATAATTTGAATCAACTTGAAAAAAGAATTCAATTATTCTTAAATTATTCAATTAGATAATAATTGAATAATTTAACGATTTCCCTTTCATATTTGATATTGATTAGCTCACCAATCAATACGTAATGGAACTCGCTTCGCTTTTCTGATTGATAGATAAAATAATAGAATTAGGAAATCCTCTATTTACTGAATAATAACTTTTTTGTTGACAAAAGAGTAAACATCATTTCTATTCCAAGGTGGGGAGTTTCATTTTCCCCATCGACCTATTTGCAGAATTCCATTAAAAAAAAATTCTATATTTCCATTCTATTTCCATATCTATAGAAGAACGTATATAAAAATCTTTAGTGAAATTAGTGAAAGTTAAGAACTCATTGAAACTAATTGATTCTATTTTGAAACCTTTTTGTTTTGTCTAACTTTCTAACTCTTTATTTTCTCTGAATTATTATATAGATACCCATGTATATCTTGCCCTTAACCCAATAGAGAAAATTGCTTAATGAAATTCTGTATGACTGGTTGTCAATTTTGAGCGATGCAAAATAGGTTCTTTTCTTTCTATTTTGTCTTCAAAATCCATTTTTTGTTTTAGATTTCTGAAATAAAATAAATAGGAAATAGCTGATTAAACAATGAAAACAAAAAATTTGGGAACTCTATTCCTTAATTGAGTATAGAACGGTTTAGTTACAAGAGTTCAATTCGAGGAAAGCATAAAATATGGGAAAGTCCCAGGTTAAATAAAAAAAACTAAGACTCTAAACTCAAATCTAAAATAATGAACCTTCAACTTCAAATTCCTATTTGAACAACTTTTTATTGTTATTGATCCATTTGAATCATTACTAAACTAAAATAGCTTCCTCAATCTCGACGATTGCTTATTCATAGGCTATTATGAGTTCAAGACAGGCCGCTATGGTGAAATTGGTAGACACGCTGCTCTTAGGAAGCAGTGCTAATGCATCTCGGTTCGAGTCCGAGTGGCGGCATACCGTCTTCTAAAAAGGATAAATAGATCTTATAATGAATTCAATTCCCGATTTCCTTTTTAGAATTATGTAATTAAGGGACTCTTCTTTTTTAAGATTTTTTATGATATTTTCAACCTTAGAGCATATATTAACTCACATTTCCTTTTCGATCGTTTCAATTGTAATTACAATTCATTTGATAACCTTTTTAGTCGATGAAATCGTAAAACTATACGATTCATCAGAAAAGGGCATAATAGTTACTTTTTTCTGTATAACAGGATTATTAGTTACTCGTTGGATTTCTTCTGGACATTTCCCACTAAGCGATTTATATGAATCATTAATTTTCCTTTCATGGAGTTTCTCCCTTATTCATATAATTCCGTATTTCAAAAAAAATGTTTTAATTTTAAGTAAAATAACTGGCCCTAGTGCTATTTTTACCCAAGGCTTTGCTACGTCAGGTATTTTAACTGAAATACACCAATCTGTAATATTAGTACCTGCTCTTCAATCCGAGTGGTTAATAATGCACGTAAGTATGATGATATTGGGCTATGCAGCTCTTTTATGTGGATCATTATTATCAGTAGCACTTCTAGTGATTACATTTCGAAAAAACAGACAGCTTTTTTATAAGAGCAATGGTTTTTTAAACGAGTCATTTTTCTTGGGTGAAAATGTTTTACAAAATACTTCTTTTTTTTCTGCTAAAAATTATTACAGGTCCCAATTGATTCAACAATTGGATTATTGGAGTTATCGGGTTATTAGTTTAGGATTTACTTTTTTAACCATAGGAATCCTTTCGGGAGCGGTATGGGCTAATGAAGCGTGGGGGTCGTATTGGAATTGGGACCCAAAAGAAACTTGGGCATTTATTACTTGGATCGTATTTGCAATTTATTTACATACTCGAACAAATAGAAATTTGCGGGGTGCAAATTCTGCAATTGTAGCGTCTATAGGCTTTCTTATAATTTGGATATGCTATTTTGGGGTCAATCTTTTAGGAATAGGGTTACATAGTTATGGTTCTTTTCCATCAACATTTAATTGAATTCAAGACAAGTTATTACAAATACAAGAGCGGGCGGCGCATTGTATGAACCAGCGTGCGGACCGTGTGAATCATCAATACAATATTTGATTCACACGGTTTTCTACCATATGTAGTTCAATTTCATTGTTTTTACTTAACTTAAGAGTTAAGAGAAGAAAAAAAGTCTTCTTTTTTTCATTGTCCAAGAATGTTTTTCAAAACAAACATAGGTTTTTTTTATTTCAGTCATCCAAATTATCTATAAAAAAAATTAGATAGAATAACTTCGACCTTGTCAACTGCTAATGAAAGAACGAAATCCGGGTATATACCAATACCTATTACGGGTAAAAAGATGGAGATCGAAAGAAATAACTCTCGCGGTCCAGAATCAAAAAAAGAATCCTTCGGGGCATTAAATAGCTTGTATCCATAGAACATCTGGCGTGACATAGATAATGAATAAATAGGAGTTAATATCATTCCAATTGCCATTACAAAAGTAATTAGTATTTTTGGAATTAAAAGATATTTTTGGCCGGTAATTATTCCAAAAAATACTATCAATTCGGCAACAAAACCACTCATACCTGGTAATGCAAGGGAAGCCATCGAAAAGCTACTGAACATCGTGAACATTTTTGGCATTGGAATAGCTATTCCGCCCATTTCGTCAAGATAAACAAGGCGGATTCTATCATAAGTCGTTCCCGCCAAGAAAAAAAGTGCAGCACCAATAAATCCATGAGATATTATTTGTAAAAGGGCTCCATTAAGTCCCGTGTCGGTTAGAGAACTAATTCCTATAATTATGAAACCCATATGAGAGACAGAGGAATAGGCTATTCTTTTTTTTAAATTCCGTTGGCCAAGAGATGTTAAAGCTGCATAGATTATTTGTATTGTACCTATTATCATCAACCAAGGAGAAAATATAGAATGGGCATGAGGTAATAATTCCATATTGATTCGAATTAATCCATACGCTCCCATTTTTAATAAAATTCCGGCTAGAAGCATACAAGTACTGTAATGTGCTTCTCCATGGGTATCTGGTAACCATGTGTGTAGGGGGATAATGGGCGATTTGACAGCAAAAGCAATAAAAAATCCAATATAGAATATTATTTCTAAAACCACAGGATATGACTGATTAACTGATGTTTCAAAATTTAATGTTGGTTCATTAGAACCATATAAAGCAAGACCCAAAACTCCCATTAAGAGAAAAACAGAACCCCCCGCCGTGTACAAAATAAATTTTGTAGCTGAGTACAGACGTTTCTTTCCTCCCCACATGCATAGAAGTAGATAAACAGGAATTAATTCTAACTCCCACATGATGAAAAAAAGTAAAAGGTCCCGAGACGAAAATGATCCAATTTGACCACTGTACATTGCTAACATGAGAAAATGGAATAATCGAGAATCTCGAGTAACTGGCCAAGCCGCTAAAGTAGCTAAAGTAGTGATAAATCCTGTTAATAAAATGGGTCCTATAGAAAGTCCATCTATTCCTAATCTCCAATGGAAATCAAAAAAATTGATCCATTTATAATCCTCCACT
Organism: Nicotiana sylvestris; assembly: GCF_000393655.2. Lineage (NCBI taxonomy): Eukaryota > Viridiplantae > Streptophyta > Magnoliopsida > Solanales > Solanaceae > Nicotiana > Nicotiana sylvestris. The sequence goes on from NC_007500.1 coordinate 118,835, forward strand.
AGTTGGATTAATGGATCATCCGATTGGAAATGATAACAAAATGCATAAGTCGTTAGAAGGAGTTCTAAAATACATATACATATCGTATACCACCTAATTACCCTATTTCCTTTATGGGGAAGAAAGAAAATTAAGGAACCCGCAAATATTGGAAAAACTACAATTATTGTTAACCAAGGAAAATAATTCGTAGTAAAGACAAGATACACTTGGACCATAAAAACCCGTGCTCAAAATATTGTGATTTTCGAGCACAGGTTTGTCGGTAAAAAAAATTAAATGGATTCAAGTAGAGTTTTCTCGAACGTATCAATAAGCTAGACCCATACTGCGAGTTGTTTCATGCCATAAATAAACTCGGACACTCAAGAAATCTGTTGGACAGGCGGATTCACATCTCTTACAACCAACACAGTCCTCTGTTCGTGGAGCAGAAGCAATTTGTTTAGCCTTACAACCGTCCCAAGGTATCATTTCTAATACATCGGTGGGGCAGGCTCGGACACATTGAGTACATCCTATACACGTATCATAAATCTTTACTGAATGTGACATTGGGTCTATACGTTTTTGAATGTTAGAAATTTTCGATCTAGTAAACTTAGAAACGAATCATATAATCATATATTTATATACCAGATGAATCAATGAGTTATCATAATTTTCTAATCAACCCCCTTCTGGATTGGTTTATGAGATATGAGAGAGGGCCAAAATACTTTGATTTCTTATGTTTTGCAAACAAGATCACACCTTACGTAGCAAACATGCTAATTAAAATCGATTTATCAATATTAGAATCTAGATGATTAATACTAATTATTCAACAAATTTGATTGGTTGATACGAGTTGATTTTCTGTTACGGTAAATTGATGAAACAATAGCCAGTCCAATGGCTGCTTCAGCGGCTGCAATAGCTATAACAAAAATTGAGAAAATGTCTCCTTTTAATTGACGATTATCAAAAAAATCAGAAAATGTTACAAAATTTATATTAACCGCATTCAATATAAGTTCAAGACACATAAGGGCTCTAACCATATTTCGACTTGTGATCAATCCATAGATCCCGATAGAAAATAAATAGGCACTCAAAACAAGTACATGTTCGAGAATCATTAAACAACTCCTTATCAATCTCGACTCCTTTCAATATGAACAACAATTCAACCGATTTAATTGACTAGTATATAACAAGTATGGAACAAAGAAATATATTGGTACTAGATTGACCTAAAGTCTTTCTATTTATACAACAGGAATTCAAATAGAATTGAAGGAAAATGAATGTGATAAGACAGAACAAAATTTTATTTGAATTCCAAGTTTTAATAGAAATTTTTTATTGACGAGCTACAGCAATTGCACCTATTAAAGCAACTAAAAGGATTATTGAAATCAGTTCAAATGGAAGAAAAAAATCTGTTGATAAATGAATTCCAATTTGTTGACTATTACTTATAAAATCTTGCTCTATAATCTGGTTTGATCTTGTAGTCCAAATAATCCCGTACCATGACGTATCTGAAATAGTAGTAATTAGTGAAATAAAAAGACTTATACAAACCATCGAAGTAATTCCATCTCCTACGGTCCAAAGATGAAAATCTTTGTAATATTCTGAACCATTCATGAACATCACAGCAAAAATGATTAAAACATTTATAGCTCCTACGTAAATAAGTAGCTGCGCAGCAGCTACAAAATAGGAGTTAGATAGAATATAGAATAACGATGTACAAACAAGAACCAATCCCAAGGAAAAGGCAGAATAAATTGGATTGGGAAGTAATACCACTCCTAGACCCCCTAATATAAGACCCGACCCTAGAAAGACTAAAAGAAAATCATGTATTGGTTCAGATAAATCCATTTTTTATCAAAAATCAAAAACGAAGAATTTCATGACTTTATTGACCTGACCAGGAAAAAAGAAGTTTTTCAATTTTTTATGATACTTCTTAATTGTTAATTGAATGAAATTGTAATGGGTATGAATTGACGTAGATGCTTTTATTTTATTGGACCACTATCAATTCTTTATTCGTCGAACGAGTAGTTTAAACCTATCGATTTTGGATATCATTTATCTACTTTGAAACCATTACTATTATTATAACTATAATATAGAAATCCGTTTTGTTTTCAATCTAAATTAAGCTAGGAGTCTCATTAACCAACCACTAGTTTGAATTGAACAAGCAAAAATATCATTCTTTTAGATCCGAACTAAGCCTTCGTAATTCGGAATTTTTTTCGAATTTAGGGTTTATTCATTTTTTATTTGAGGTAAATTCGAAATTGTTCGAATTGTGTAATCATCAATTACTGACATTGGTAAGCGACCCAAAGCGATTTGATTATAATTCAATTCGTGACGATCATAAGTAGAAAGTTCATATTCTTCGGTCATTGATAAACAATTTGTTGGACAATACTCAACGCAATTACCACAAAATATACAGATTCCAAAATCAATACTGTAATTAAGCAATCGTTTCTTTCGAATATCAGTTTCCAACTTCCAATCAACAACGGGTAAATCTATAGGACATACACGCACACATACTTCACAAGCAATGCATTTATCAAATTCAAAGTGGATTCGGCCTCGGAAACGTTCCGATGTGATCAATTTTTCGTAGGGGTATTGAATAGTTACAGGTAAACGATTTGCGTGGGACAGGGTAATCATGAAACCTTGGCCGATGTATCTGGCGGCTCGTATTGTTTGTTGACCATAATTTATGAATTCAGTTATCATAGGGAGCATATTTAGAATATCTATAAAAAAGATTTTATGCTTGTTTCTTTCTCTTGTTTGAGACAAGTCGTGAATCTAGAATATTGTAGTCTTTTACAGTGAAAGAAGTTGGGACGAGGTTGTCAATAATAGATTACCTAGAGAAATAGGTAAAAGAAATTTCCACCCAAGATTTAATAGTTGGTCCATTCTCAGCCTCGGTAAAGTCCATCTTGTTGCAATAGGAATGAACAAAAACAAATAAGTTTTGGCTAATGTGATAAAGATACCAATTAGTGTTCCAAAGACTTTACCCCTTTTATTTATGCCAAATAGCTCAGGAACAAATATGTACGGAATAGAAAGATTCCAACCTCCCAAATAAAGAACTGTTACAAATAATGAAGAAACTAGTAGATTCAGATATGAAGCAATGTAAAATAAACCAAATTTGATACCTGAATATTCGGTTTGATACCCTGCTACTAATTCTTCTTCTGCTTCTGGTAAATCAAAAGGTAATCTTTCACACTCGGCTAGAGAAGAAATTAGAAAAACGATAAACCCGATGGGTTGACGCCACAAATTCCACCCCCAAAAGCCATATTTTGACTGCGCTTCCACTATATCAACTGTACTTAAACTGTTAGATAATCATAGTCGATGATAACATCACTGTGCCCATCGCTATTACAGAACCGTACGTGAGATTTTCATCTCATACGGCTCCTCAGAGGTCACAAATAAATCTAAGGACCCTTTCCTATTCTTTATCTTGATATGTTTGTCAGATAGAGTAAAAATCTATCCTAAGGTCCCAAATTAGACCAATGGAATTCTGTCTGCTATATTTAAAACTAATAAATACGGGCTTCTGAATTGATCTCATCTTTTAAGAATTTTCATTTTTCTTTGTTGATTAATAACCTTATCATTAAATAAAATGCGCTTTATAGCAATATCACATATACATTTCAACCTCGAATTCTCAATTACGAAAAAAATTAGAGAGTCCATTAGTTCATGAATCATGACAAAAAATTTCTCTCTCGAACTAGAAATCAAAATGGAATTATAGGAAAGAAAGAATAAAAACAAAAAAAGAAAAAAGTAAGAAAAAAAAAGACATCCCCCCTTTTTGCTTTTGCAATTAGATTCTTTTCTTTCTATTTCTATTTTATTTCATTCCTATTCTCCTTTCTCAGAAAAAGGGCCTTTAACCAAAGTAAAAGATTACTTCGTTCTTGATAGTTATTTACTTACTCAGTGGATAGGAACATACTCTGGATCAGAATCATGGGGAGTACTTCTTGATCATTTCTACGAACGTAAAGCCCCAATTCGAATTCCTTTTATGTACAGAAATATCCTCTTGGATAACTTACATAATCTCAATTACTAATCCTTTGTGTATCTTGGTCTTCCTAACCATCCACTCATTTTTGCTTTCAACCTCCCGTTGTGGAAATCCATCTATGGTAATAGACAGTAAAAACTCCATACAGTTGATCTTTTGAACCCGCTTCAAGCTATCATGACAATTCACCAATCTTGGGGTAAACAATCTCTATTGCTTATGTTTACTTTTTTCACCATTTGATTCTTGTACATAGGAAATGAGACTCAACCTTTTTACTGCAAATTTAGAAGCCGTTTTCTTTCACTCATATAACTATCTGGTTTAGTTCATCAACCCAAATGCTGAATAAAAATGAAAATATATATATTCAATCAAATCTTTTTACCTTTGTTTCTAGAAAGAAAAGAATTTGGAGAAATTTTAGGTCTCACCGAATCACACGTAGAGATATTGATAACACACATAGAGCTAATGGTATTTCATAACTAATTGATTGAGCAGCTGCCCGTAGACCACCTAAAAAAGAATATTTATTATTTGATCCATATCCCGACATAAGAAGTCCAACGGGAGCAATACTTGAAATGGCAATCCAGAAAAAAACACCAATACTAAGATCGGCTAGAACAAGGTGATCACCAAAAGGAATTACTGAATAACTTAGAAAGATGGATATTACTGCTATGGATGGTCCGATACTGAATAAACGAGTATCTCCTGTAGATGGAATAAGGTTCTCTTTCAAAAGTAGTTTTGTCCCATCTGCTAGAGCTTGAAGAATTCCTAAAGGGCCAGCATATTCAGGTCCGATACGTTGTTGTATTCCTGCAGATATTTCTCTTTCTAACCAAACAATTACTAGTACACCTATTGTGATTCCTAATACAAGAGTCAAAATAGGGAAAAGCATCCATATGATCCCATAGACTTCTTTTAAGGATTCCAATTTGGAAAAAGAATTGATAGTTTCTATTTCTGTTGTATCAATTATCATTTCAACGATCAACTTCTCCCATAATGATATCTATGCTACCTAGTATTGTCATAATATCAGCCAATTTCATTCTTTTAACTAACTGAGGAAGAATTTGCAAATTGATAAAACCTGGTGGGCGAATTTTCCATCTCCAAGGAAAAACGCTCTGATCTCCTATGAGAAAAATTCCCAATTCTCCTTTTGGGGCTTCAACTCTCACATAAAGTTCTTGTTTCGACAATTCAAAAGTTGGAGAAGGTTTTTTACTAATAAACCGATATTCAAAATCATTCCATTCAGGATCTTTTAATCTGTCAAAACGTCGGATTTCTAAATTTTCGTAAGGCCCTCCTGGAATTCCTTCCAGAGCCTGTTGAATAATCTTTATGGATTCTGTCATTTCACCGATTCGTACTAAATAACGAGCTAATGAATCCCCTTCTCGTTGCCATTGAACCTGCCAATCAAATTCGTCGTAAGACTCATAATGATCAACTTTACGAAGATCCCATTCTATTCCGGAAGCTCGTAGCATTGGTCCCGATAACCCCCAATTTAATGCTTCGTCTCCCCCAATAATGCCTACGCCTTCAACTCGTTCTAAAAAAATAGGATTCCGGGTAATAAGTTTTTGATACTCAGCAACCCCTGTTAAAAAATAATCGCAAAAATCCAAACATTTATCTATCCAGCCATAGGGTAGATCGGCAGCCACTCCCCCGATACGAAAATAATTATGCATCATTCGCATACCGGTGGCAGCTTCGAAGAGGTCATATATCAATTCTCTTTCTCGAAAAATATAGAAGAAAGGGGTCTGCGCACCAATATCCGCCATAAAAGGGCCTAGCCATAACAAATGAGAAGCTATCCGACTCAACTCCAACATAATGACTCTGATATAGCTAGCCCTTTTAGGTACTTGAATATTGCCTAATTGTTCGGGTCCATTTATGGTTATTGCTTCTGTGAACATAGTAGCTAAATAATCCCAACGTGTTACATAAGGCAAATATTGTATAATTGTTCGGTTTTCCGCAATTTTCTCCATCCCTCTATGTAAATAACCCAATATTGGTTCGCAGTCGACAACATCTTCACCATCTAGAGTAACGATGAGTCGAAGAACACCGTGCATTGATGGGTGCTGAGGCCCCATATTGACTATCATGAGGTCTTTTCTTGTAGTTGGTGCAGTCATAAGTTTTTTACCGATTCATTCTTCCATGAATTGCTGAAAGTGAAAAGAAGTTCATCAAAATTTAATCGAAACATATAAGTGAAAATGAAATGACTCTTCAAATAAATCAAATTAACGAGTTTTTGTCTCTCGAATGTCCAACTGATTAATTAATTCTTTATAACGTACTCTATTTTTTTTTGACAAATAAGCTAGGAGTCGTTGACGTTTTCCCAAAATTTTCTTCAAACCTCTCTGAGATAAATAGTCTTTTTTGTGCAATTCTAAATGTGAAGTAAGTCTCCGTATCTTATTGGTGAAATTGAATACTTGAAATTCAACAGATCCTCTCTTTTCTTCTTGAGAAATAACTGAAATGACAGAATTTTTTACCATAAAAGAATTTCCCCTTTCTTTATTTTACAGATATGGATTTTATCGAATTTTATCGATCAGTAATAATAATGCCAGTAATTTGAACGTGGTATATAGACTTAATTTCTTTATGAACTCCTAATTTTATCAATTCCAATAAATTAATCAAATTCAAAATTTGATTCAGATAGGAATCCAAAAAGATGGTAGGTACTTTTTTTTTCATTCACAAAAGCGACTAATTTAAACCTAAAATCCTAAAATGAAGAAGATTTTGTTGATTCCTTTCTAGATCTAATCGATACTTTATTGATTTAGTATCGTCTACTCGAATTAGATTCGAATGAGATGTAAGAAAAAGCATGTGTACATTTGTTTACTTTCAGATACTCTATACGAAACAGGATATATAGTACTATCAATTTATTTTCAATTGTGGATACATATGTATCCTTAAGATACTGAAACGACTACCATTATTGGTATCAAACCAATAACGATTCATACAAGCTAAATCTTCTAATCGATAATTAGGCCAAAGAAAGAACTTCAATTTAATTAATTCATTTTTCTCTTTATAAAGAGGTTTCCTTTCATCCAAAAATTGACTCCAGTTTTTTACATTGTTTTCGTTGCAAAATACTGAATTTCTATCGATGCCATTCCAATTCAAAGAATTAAACAAACTTCGAATTCTCAATTCTCTACGACGTCTAGACCATAAAATATTTTCAGGAACAAGCAAATCAAAATGATTTTTGTCTGTATTTATTCTTTGAGTTTGAGGTTGCAGAATGAATTCATCAAAATTCTTTTTATCAACATATCTTTGTTCGGGGTATCTTTGATTAGTTTGGTGTTTACTTTTATGAACCAATGAAATACCTATGGTTTGATACATAATAAATTGTCCATTATTTTTTACAGACAACCGAATAGGTTCGATAATTAATATCCCCTTCTTCATCAATTCTGTAAGAGTTAAATTCTTCTGAATCAGCATTATATCCAAACTCATTTCTCTCCTTTGAATTGACGATATAGCAATTTTGCTTGGATTTATCAGTCGAAGCAGGAGACAATATACCTTGATATTCTCGATCATTCTTTGATTCAAAGCATCGTTCCATCTCAATTGAAAAAGCAAATAACGTTTCAAGAACAAATCTAGTTCTGCTTCCGTGTTGCTTTTGTATTGTTTTTTCTTTTTACCCTTCTTTGTGTCTGATTCCGCGTAATCTTTTTTAAGAGCGTTTTGATGTTTTGAGAGAACAGGGCCCAGATTTCCTTTGTTTTCTATATCTGATCCACGCTCTTTTTCTCCTTGACTTGCGGGTTCTTTTGCTTCTTGAATTCGATTCTTTATTTTTTTATTTGATCGTAGAAAAAAGTTTTGTTTTTGGTTTTTATTGATGTTTTTATTTTGACTAACATTTTCATTTGTATTCAAATTTAAAAGAAGTAATTTGCTTGGTATAATCCACGGTTTTATTTTATATACATTATAAAGTGGTACAAATTCTGGGAAGAACCAAAATTCCAGATTCAATATGGGACGATTTAATATTTTTTCATTCATTCCCATCCAATCAAAAAAGGCTTTTTTCGAATTTTTTTGATTGTTTTCTGGATTTTGATGAATCGTAAGATAAAAAAAGCCTTTTTTATCAATTTTATCAATTATTTGATAATTATTAATACCAATTTTAGTATTTGGATTACTGTTGGTATCGATCTTAACCCAGGCCTCAATATCTTCTTTTTGTCTAAGAGAAAAATGGATAATTTTCCAATCAAAATATTTTCTATCGAGATTTCTTTCTATATATAGAATATTGCCTTTTCTTAGATAATTATTGATATGAAGATTGCCGAGCATATCAAAAAGGTTGTGTTTGGACGTGTTGGAATTAGAAGAAATTTCGAGGTTCTTATTTACTTGAAAGGGTAATCTAGAAATAAAAGAGTCATTTTTTTTTTCATAATTAATCGATTTATATGCTAAAAGATCATATCTATAACATTTTTGAAAATTATCTTTTTGGTTTGCTAATGAATAGAGCTCAGAATCATTTTCTTTTTTGTAATGAATTAATTGGTCTTTTTCATATGAATTCCATTTGTTTAAATTTCGATTTTGAGCCATACAACCTTGATTAACCCTATTTCGCCATTTTTGTGGCATTAATCTAGACCATCTAATCTGAGATAAATCGTATTGATAATGCCGTCTTAACCAGTTTTTCCATTGATTGATTCTATAACTCTGAAGTTTCTTATGTTTTAATTCAGAATGAAATATTCCTAGTGTTCGAAAATAGTCCTTTATTTTAGTCTTAAGGAAAAAAGACGTTCTGTTATATTGAAGAACAGATCTTAATTTAGACAAATTAATAACTTGGGGTTGTGATAATTTGTAAAATACATATGCTTGTGATAAGTAGGATAAATCAAAAAAAATATGTGAATTTTTCTTACTAATATTATAAAGTGACTTTTTTATAGTCGAAATAAAGTGAATTTTTTTTTGATTATTAATTTTTTCTTGATTTATTTCATTATTGGAAATGTATTTATCAATCAATTTGTTTGTTGATTCAAGAAAGAGTTGTGTATTAATTCTGGGAATATTAATGATAGATAAAAATAGATCGATGTATAATCTTTGAATGAATAATTTTAGAAAATAATGGAATTTCCATATTAATCGAGTATTTCTTCTTTTTAATATTTGGAAAATCTTTTTTGGCGATTCGAATTTTTTAATATTATTTGTTTTATTAGGACTAATGTCTATTTCTGGAGTTACTTTCTTTTTCTCTTTTGTAATTCTTTCTATTTGATTTTTGATTGTACTTGTTCTATCAGTCAAATCCTTCATTTTGCTTTCTATCAGTGAAGAATTTGGCCAATTTCCAGATTCAATTTGACTAAATGATTCGTTAATTATCTGATTACTCATTAGAGAATCTTTTTCTTTTTTCGTTTCATTCGATTCATCTATTTCTTTGAGTCTAAATAATACAATTGGATTTACTTTTGAAAGTTCTTTTTTCATTTTTTTTATAAATAGACTACTTTTGATAAGCCATTTTTTGGTTTCTTTTGAAATTCTTCGAAATAATTTTATTTTTCCTTTGAAAACTTTTAGAGTTATAAAATATTTCTTTTTGAATTTTCCAATTTTTTTTTCGAGTTCCTTAAAAATGGGCTCAAAAAAAGAAGGGCGTTTTCGGGGAGAACCAAAGGGAAGTTCAGCTTCCATTCCCCAAACTGTTAAAAAACAAAAATCATCTTTTTGTTTTTTCTTTTTCATTAGCTCTCCACGGGAGGAGTACAGTTTAGATATATGCCAAGGTTTCAGACAAAAAGGAAATAATATTTTGATCTGAATGCCATCTTTCAACCAATTTTTTGGAAATTCTGTTTCTGATAATTGAACACCATTATAAGTACATTTAATATGCATTTCTCTATTCCATTCCTGCAAATCTTCAGACCATTCAGGAAGTTGCAAGACTAACATACGCCCGAGATTTTTGGCTATTATCAATGAAGGTAATACAATATATTTTCGAAGAATTGATTGAGTTATTAACATGTAACCTCTTATTATTTGCGCAAAAGGAATGGTATCCCAGGCTTCTGCTATCTCTATCCGTGCTTTTTCCTTTCTTTTGTTCTCCCCTTTTTTGTCCTTTTCCTTTTTCTCTTCTCTTTTTGTTTGTTCTTCTCTAGACTCTAGAATCTTGAATTCTCCTTCTTTACCTGACCAATTTCGAAAAATTGGTTTAATCAGTCCAGAGATATCAAAAGAAAAAAGAAAGGGGGGGGTTATTCTGTCAAGAAAAAGGGGGGAATGCACATTTGCTTGAAAGAGTTTCCAAATAACTGTTTTGCGCCTTTGAGCCCGCATAGAGCCTTTGATTATACCTCGCCGAAAATCTGGTTGTTGCGAATAGCGTATTAAAGCCACTTCCTTTGTTTGATCTTGATCTGCGGTATCAGTATCTTTGGTATCAGGATCGTTATTCTGGTTGTTGGCAGTAAAAATCACTACACGTTTGGCTTTTCTTGAACGAATTTGATGATCCAGTGGTACGCCCTCTTGATAGTCACCCGATTGTTGTTCCAATTCGGTGATTAATTTATGTGACCAGCGAGGTATTTTTTTACTGATTTCTTTTATTCCAATCGATTTTTTTTCAGATGTTGTCCCATTAGGAGCAATTGCATTGAATACAAATTTTACAAATTTAGTTCTTTTTTCTGAATTCACTCTTCCCTGTTCTTGGTCTGAAAATAAAGAAAGGTCTTTCAAATTTAAACTCGATTTTGGTTCGTTACCAAATTCATTGATTAAAGTTAAGAACTCGTCAATTTCTGTTGATAATGGTTTTTTAGCAACCGTATCCACTTTTTGTTCCAATTCTTGGTAATCAGTATTCGGAAGAAAGATAGTATGAATCCTATTTATTCTAACCCTCTCTTTCAAATTTTCTAGCGAAGTATTGTTTATGATTGAAGGTG